>NC_090870.1:18935950-18945950 GCF_036669935.1 Montipora foliosa | reverse complement strand
TTGCGTGTGTTCTAATTTGGTATTCCACCAGTGAAGGGGTTTGGTACAATATTCGTAATTTGGTGCAACGCTAGATTTTCTAAACTGGCGAAGGCAGCTCGTGGCATAGATCTTACAAGTTGCACATGATTTATGGATTTCCACTGGTGAGGGCAGTATTGCCTTCAGTTCAAATCGGTATTCCACCAGTAAAGAGTTTTATGGAGCGTTTGTTTGTTTGGTATACCGCTAGCTTTCACTGGCGAAGGCATATCCTCGGTAGACGTTGCAGTCAGTGTACTTATAACTTAAGGATTTCCGCCAGTTGAGACAGTTTTGCGCGGTCTATGTATAGCTTCATTTGTATGGTTGCGCTTTTTGCAGTGTTACGCTTTGCCGCGGCTTACGGCGATATTATGACGTAGGATGTTATTGTTTCTTGCACTGTTTGTTTTATTATGCTCTCCTTCGGAGGGGAATGTTTGGTATGCCACCAGCTAGTGACTTTTTAGGTTAATTATTTTTGGAGAACGTTGGGGCATGTCGCTGGTAAAGACAATAGCCTCAAGTGTGTTTTCTTTTTCATGATAGGCTGCCGATCGCATTAGAGTATTAGAAGGAAAGGTCATTTCCTTGGAACGCCTTAGGACTCTAGACAGTTGAGTCAGCCTTGGCTGCGCTTCGTCGTTATATAAATCGACCAGCAGCGATGTTTGACAAGTATGAGGCGGTTGAGCTCTTACAGTCGTTGTTGCGTTTGGCCAGAAACGAGGAACACCAAAAAGCCGATGAGTACCCTGCCGCTTTGGATGAGATAAAGACCAGGTCGGATTTTGTGGATGACCAACAGCTTCAGCGTCTTTTTCTGGGATTGTTGGGGGATCCCGTGCGAGCAAAGGTGGCCAAAGACGCAAACGCGATTTTGAAGAGAGTCGGAAAGGCACCTCCACCTCCCATGCCTGTTCGTCCTGGTTCTGCAATGCGCAGGCCAGCCCCCTACCCTGGCCGTGCCCAGGTTCAGTGCTTCAGGTGCTTAAGATGGGGACCTATCGCTCGGGCGTGCCGTGCCCCACCAGCGGGGCGACAGTTTGGTCGCGGTCGTGTTGGACAATAGTCTCTTATGCCTCAGTTTACAATAAATGTTTGTTCTCGCATTACTTTGTTTAACGCTTTCTTTTTCACCCTATTTCACTCACTTTCTTCGTTGACCTTGGGGGGGCCTGCTCTGTGTCTCAATTTCGGACCTAGTTCGGAGCTCGGGGTCAACGAAGGGGTGGTTCCCCTGCTTTTGGCTTATTTCCGCGTTTTTTCGTTTATCAAATTTCTCCCTTTTCTTTATAGGGTTCTGTTTCATTTTATTCCAAAGTTAGTGCTCTTGCTCCTCCTTCCGGTGATATCCCCGTGTGTAGTATAAAGCAGGGGACCTCCCCTTTTGTTGGCCACTTCCTTCGCCGAGTATGGTCGTTGCTTCAACGGACCTGGCTAACATCGAGCAGTTACGTTTCTTTCTTTTTTTTTTTGGAGTACCGTTTAGAATTATGGTTATTAAGAGGAATTTGAGTAATGGAGAGAATTAAAGGAGAGTCTTGTTGGAAACGTTTGGTACCCGTGTTGTTTGCCAATTTATGAGTTGTTGTCGTGGTGGCGAGGGCAGGAGCGGACTCTTCCCATAACTTAATCTTATGCGATGAGGTAATGAGTATGCAGTGAGGATATGGTACTATTCTCACTGCATAATTAATTAGCTCATTGCAAAACACGCCGTTATTCCATCACATTCCCCCGTTTCCGCCCGTGCTGATAGCGTCAGTGATGCTTTGCGCCATTTCGAGTTTAAATTTGGTCTCTCCGCTTGGAGAGTGGTCTTTTCGTCCTGTACTCCACAAAGACAGTCGTCTTTGCTCTTATCCTCGTTGCATGCCTACTGCCTCATCAGTCGCGGACTCTTCCCATAACTTAATCTTATGCGATGAGGTAATGAGTATGCAGTGAGGACATGGTACTATTACATTTTCGACCTCGGATATTGCGCTTCTAGGAGGGTATTTTACACGAGACCGGGAGGAACTCAGACCGGTAAGAACTTGTACCGGTATGATTTCTTTTTGCAGCCGTTTCCATGAAACCGGGACAAAATACTTGGTGCCTGGTTTCGGGACAAAATGATATCTTTTATCTTATAAATATATCGCCCACCTAATAGCACACAGGCTCGAAATTTCTAGACCCGGTCTGAGATTTGTTGTCATTTACACATAACGGTACGAACTCAGACAGGGTAGGAGAGTTTCTCACCTCGGTCCAGCAACCGAGACGAAGTCAGACCACTCAGGTGAATAGTTGTTAACTATTGGGATGTTTAAAGAGACCTTGATCAATATCGCACACCAAAGAAATGGAGACAATTTATTTCATGAATTTATTTACAAGCAAGAGCAGTCCAACGTAGGTTTAAAAGAAGCAAGGAAACATCCAAACTTTCGTTCATATTTTTTTTGTCAATAAAAGGAAAGGTATCTAGACGCAAACACATCATGTTGAGCTAAAAGCTTCTGTTTGTTCCTCAACAAGGAATGTTGCCAAATCGCGCCGAACGCCAATTGTCGTGCACAATTTTGTTCATATTATATCGTCGCCCCAGCTTCTTTCCTGGGGAAAATGTGAACTTGCTAAGCGACAGCGTATTAAAATACAAGTCTTTTGTGAAACCGTTACTTAAAATCTCCCCGAACAGATATTACATGAACGCCAAAATCTACCGAGGTACACAACAAGACCGTTAGGATAAAACAATTGCCCCCCCCCCCCTCCCTTAGAATTCCACCGGAATAGCACAAGTACTGCAGTCGCCTTGTGCGCCTTGCGTTCCAAATATTGACTTAATCACTTATTTCAACGCTTGTATGATACAGTCCCTGTCGATGTTTTGTTGCTTTTGCTTCAGACAGACGTGTAAAAGCTGAGTTCATGTAACTTGAACTGTTTCTTTTGTCTTGGCCGTAGGACATGAATGCAAAATTTACCGGAGCATAGACACGAAGAAAAGATATGTACACTTCTAATTTTCTTTGTTATAGTCAAGATTTTCAAATACGAACTTCAACTTAAACTACATATCAGCAAAAAATCTCATCCAGTTGATTCCTTTTTATATTCTATTGTTACATTATTTTGAAACCTGTAATTCTATGGCTTTAGTCATAAGGGATATATTCCCAAATGTCTGTTTCGTATCCCTCGTAAACGTGGTCTAGAAGGGCCTTTCGCCTTGCTTCACAGTACCTTAGGAAACAAAAACAATCAAGGTTAAAATTGGCAAACTAGTTGATGGCACTTGTGACAGGGAAATTGAAAGGAGCTGCCGATTAAGAATTTTATCAGCATTCTTCCCAATATCACATGAAATTAACGCATTTGTTGTCACGTCAGAAAATACTCGCACGCTACAAACACATGGTTAACAAATTTGAATCTCCGGGCAATGACAACGACAATGACAATACCCGTTTTTATGCATGCGCGTATCAACGAGTCGAAAGTTTGGCTCAAAAGAATCGTTGTTCAATTTCTAAGAGCCTAAAAGTAATGTGACATCTACAAAATTGCAAAAACGCGCTCCCGTAATTGAAGGTAATTGAAGAACTTGCTGTTCCATTGCCCCGCACCAACTTTTTGAAAAACAGCTTTAGTTACAGTGGTGCGGTACTTTGGAACAGTTTACCTTCTGATCTGCGGCGGGCAGAATCTTTAAGTGACTTTAGTCATCTACTCAACTCATTTTATCCTCTTAAGCAATTTTTGTATTTTAGACACGGCATTCATGTAAAGCAGTTTTTTATGGTTTTGGATTAGATGTAGGATTGGATATTGTTAGTTAGATATACCGGTAGTTAGTTTAATTATGTAATTACATATGAATTAATAACTGATGAATATACCGTGTTGAAATAAAGTTCACAAACAAACAAACAAGGCACGAATATGAATACGGTGGAATTTCCAACACTGCACCATTCACTGCGGATGGCGTCAAACACAGAGGACGATTGGAGGAACAACTGCTTAGTTAAGTAACATATGTCTGGTAGCTTTTGGCCCATTTCAGCCAAGAGAATGCCCCTACCTACCCCTGAAAACTACTGATAATAAGATCAACACTTGCTCGCTCGAAGAGCCAAAAGGGAATTGTTAACCTAGCCAGACGATTGATGATATGGTGGTCAGAAAAATATATTTTTTAAAAAGACGTGGATCTAAAACTCAGGTAAAAGCAAAGAGCTAGTTACAGTACCTGTATTTATCTTGAACCTTTTGTTTTATGTCTGACAGACATTCGGAAGTTATGTCGCGCTCTAGGTACTCTGATAGTGTTTCCGTTGCCATTTCCAGATCTTTTTGATTATCCTGAAGAAATAACAGGTGTCAAAAGAAACAAAAATGTAAAAATGATGTCATAGAATAATACCATTAGCTCTCACGTGTTCTTCCCCCCGATATCTTTTTTTTTTGGGAGGGGGGGAGGGGGGAAGGGTGAGTGTTACTTAAACGTCTCTGAACAAAACACAGTTTCAACAATTATTTCGTTTTTTCCACTTTTCTTCCGGACGAGGGTGCGGGGGGAGGGGGGTGGGTGGTTGTAGGGACTGGAGGATCCCCCTGGCCAATTGTGACTGAAACCAGAAGCGGGTTTCTTCGCAGATTCAACGCGAGACAAAATGTTTCGAGTAACTCACCTCAAAGATGACAGACTGATTATTTTTCTTGAGGTAAAAAGCAAACACATAAGTATATTTGAGTGTGTTTCGGCATAAACACAGAACATCCACTGCTTTTCTGAGAAACTGAACCTGAAGGTAAAGAATTCGGGCAAAGAGTCAGCCTCGTTTCGATAAAATGCAACGAAAACGAAAAAAATTTCGACCCAAAACTGCATCACTGAACATCCCAATATTGGCCTTTTTTGGTAATTTTTACGTTCTTGTATTGGTGATCAATTAAAATCGCTTAGTCTCAGTTCTCCAATTATGCACAAAATGAGGCAGTACAGATCGTCGTCAAAAACTCAATGTTACAAGTTGTGTAATGACATGACTATTCTCGCAACTCGTGGGAATCACAAACCTCAATCCATGACATGTTGTGTTGCTGCATCTCTTCCATTTTCTGTTTGACTTGAGCATATAACTAAACAAAAAAAGCAGACAGAGATATCAATCTCACATTTTATTCCCTTTGATAAAGCTTATGGCCCATGTGCAAATTAAGATCGTCCGAGTGAATGAATTCAGTCCTGAGGTTGCACCTCTATGCAACATTAGGCTGATTTAGCAACAGAACGGGAACGTCAGTGGCGACGGCGCGCGCATAAAAAACACCAATGAGAATTCAGAATAGAGTAGACTCCACTCTTTTCTTCTCTATTCTAAATTCTCATTGGTAGTTTTGCTGCGCGCGACGTCGCCACTGACGTTCCCGTTCTGTTGCTAAATCAGCCTATTGGTTAAAGTCACCATGGAGTCGGGTGATTTGCTTGTTATTAACCCAGTCATTATACCTGCGTTTGACCTTACATGGAAATGAATGCGGCAAATGTTACTCAGCATAAAATTGTTGGAAGTGACATCACTTTCCGGTCGTTTCTTAACCTTAAACAAAATTTAGCAAAACCGAAGGTTGAGAATTTAGTAAAACAATTACTCCATTCGCCCTTGTTGGATACATGATTGGTAATAGCCATCTCGGCGCTACGCGCCTCGTTGGCAATAGATCACTGTCCGGCGGGTAAACACTAGCAAAACCAATTGAGTTGTCCCGCATTGGATAATGATTTATCCAGAGGGTAGCGTCCACCCTTCGAAACACTGGAGCCAGGAGTGGATCTCCTAAGAAATAGCTCGGCGCGACCAAGGAAGGAGTGATGACCTCATCAAACCCCGGGTATCTAATCGAACACAAATTCAATCGAACTCAATCGAACGATTGTTGTTCAAATGGGTTCGGCAATCGAACAAAATCGAACATCTATTTTGCTGTGAGTTCGATTTTCGAACCAATCGAGCCAATCGAACAAAATCGAACCGTTCCGATGCAATTTTGTTCGGACGGTATCTCTTGACGCCGGAAACTAGTAAAACACGTAGAGTACAGTCACTATCAGCCTGGATTGAATGGGAATAAAGTGAATGTCAACGACTGTTACTCATGTACTCCCGGGTGTACTGTGGGGTTGAAAGAAAATGGCTTATATGATTATCTTCGATGTTACTGTAAACAGACAGAAAACGTACCATTTCAGACGGGTGAAAAGGGAAGGGAAAGCTAACAGTGATTTGACCTTAAAACTGAATTTCAACAGACCACGTGCGTATCATACGATGTGAAAATTGTCCTATCGAACAAGAGTTCGGTAATCGAACGTTCGTCGGTAATCGAACGGTCGAGTGAGTCCGATTGGCAAAATGTTATTGTGAGTTCGATTATGTTCTATTTAGTTCGGCAATCGAACGAGTGGCGTTCGATTGGGTTCGATTACCGAACTGTTCGATTAGATACCCCGGGTATCAAATGATTTCGTTGAATGGGGATATTAATTTTGTGTTAGCGAGTTTGCCGCACAAAGCCGGCTCACCTTTGTTTCAAACTTGGCACTTTGTGCATGGTTCATGTAACGGTTGCAGTAGAACAAATAGCGCTCTAAGGCTTGCCGCGATTTCTGAAAAAAAAAATGCAAAGCGATATTAATAAACCTTGGATAAAAAAAGAAAATGATGATACGTCTGTAAATTTTCGTTTGCAAAGAAACAACCAGAAGTTTGTTGGTTTGTTTGAAAGCCAAAAGCCGTCGTTTCTCTTCCCCTCTTTCCGGGGGAGAGAAACGACGGCAGGAAATGCGTCTGCGTTCGCAGGCTAACAAAACAGAAAAGAATTCGGTTTTAACTCTCACCAATTTCCTCGAATCGTAAGAGTTTTCCAAACTCGAGTCTATGAATGTAATTTCTACGCATGGTCGTCAAATTAAAACTTTCGTTTTACGCTTTTCTTTATCTGTATGATGTTTACAGACGAGGATTCATTAAAAACTGGATTCACAATAAGCAGGGGCTGTTTACAAGTTTACAAGTTTCAAGTATGTAGTCATCTTGGTATGGAACTCATGCCGGGGCGAATTTACATGCGAAAACTCGCCCCGGCCCGAGTTCCACGAGTGACTACTTGATTTCGTATCGTGTTTAAATGATGCCTACTTTATTTCATATCGTATTTGCATCAAGGCACACTTGAGCTTGATTTGGATTGACAAAATACTCCTTCTAGTCTACCCAGAGGTCAAGTTCATACCGAAACGAGTGTTTGTTCCTCGTTTACGTGACACTGTGGCGGGATTACGTACCGAAATGAAATTCGTGCTCCGACACTGAAACCGGGGTGAACTCGTGCCAGTATGAGTCGTTCCGGTACGACATTTTCCTGTTGGTATCATGTAACCAAATGCAAAGCCACAAGCGGGAACCGGAGTGAACTTGCTCCGGGATGAAAGTCGCCCCGGTATCATGTAAATACCCCCTAACTAACAATGAACCTTCCGTATCGAAACAATAATAATTTTTTCCGAACTTACAGCTTGGGCATCTCTGGCTGCCTGGGCGTCTTTTTCATCATATCGATTACAACTGTACCTGAATTTAAACAACAAAAAAGCACAGCGTTAGATATTTCGGGGAGCCAGCAGCGAGGTTCATAATTAACAATTACCGGTATTCACTGAAATGGAGGTGAATAGTGTTTCCTATTCATCTCCGAGATAGCCGATCAGAATCTGCGGAAAACACTATTCACTTGTATCCTATACACAGTGTACTAATGAAAGCTATAGTGGAGACCCGGGAGTGGAGAGTGGGGAAGATAAGTTAAGGACGCTGCCTACTAATTCAAAGGTATTTTTGCGCGGTTTACTGAATATGCGGGAAAAGCAGATCTTAACAAGCGTTATTGAAATCCAAAAGAAAACAGGGGGTAACCACGAATTTTTCGACGATACTTAATCAACAATATTTGCAAAAAGCTTTAAAATACAAGGCAATGTATGGCGTTCTTTTCCAACTGAAGCTTAATTATCTCTGAAAAATGCGTGGTTACCTCCAATTTGCTTTTTGGATACCAAGAGCACTTGCTAAGTTCTGCTTTTTCCGAGAGTTTTGAACCGCGCAAAAATATCCCTGTATTAATAAGCACAACCCATAGGAAATCCGAGTATCTCGTGATGCGCAGAACGTATGCGCAATAACAATAGTAGGCACCTTCCTTAAAAACGCCCACACAAGATATTTCAGTCAATCACTACTTGGTACAATTGAAATACTGACTCTAGTACACAAAGTACCCCATAACTCAAATTACTTAAATTAATTTGTATCCAACAAAAGACAAATTGCAGCAGCTTGAAACTGATCTTTTCGGTTAAAACTCGAAGCCATATTGCGCTTCTAACATCCCGCCCAATTTGAGCGAGGTTAACAACATTGGCAGTTGGTTGTCCCATGTGCAGCACTAATGATAAAAATCATTAGTCTATCACAGGGTTGATGTCATAAACTGTTTTGCTAAACACAAGAGTACATCTAGGCATTTAGGATTTACACATGTACTCATATCTTTTTGTCTTTTTCTTCTCTTCCATAAGTCCACAAGTCTACAAGTTTCAAGTGGTGCGTAATTTATGCTGGTATATTGATGTACTCTACTTTTGAAAGCGTTTTTTCCTTGCAAAGAAAAAAAAAAAGTGGTGCATTTATATAGCGCCTTTATCACAAACGTCTCAAAGGCGCTTTACAATGATCAATTTACCCCCAGCGGACTGGAAGCATATACAGGCGCAAATAGCAGCCGCTTCTAAGCAGTCCATGCATGCTGGTACTATTTTACCGACCTCGGAAGGATGGAAAGCTGAGTGAACTTTAGCGGGGAAGAAGATCGCCAAATATTCCAGTCTCGGCAGAACCAGGAATGGAACCCGGGACCTTAGGGTTGGAAGGCAGAGATCTTACCACTGCGCCAACCCCTCCGCTCCGCAAAGCAGTTTTTTACGTCATCTGTGGGTCAGACGCGGGCCTTAAACTAGCTCAGCCATCTAAATCTACAGCTTGACTTGGCAAAGGTATCACCCCATCACGCCAAGCATCATGCAACAAACAACTTGTGGTCTTGTTAAGGTTAAGAAATCTTTGCTAAAAGTTTTGACATTTATCAATAAATTATTATTATTATTATTATTATTATTATTATTATTATTATTATTATTATTATTATTATTATTATTATTATTATTATTATCGAGGATAAAAAGCCATGTTAATATTACTCAACCTACCAACTTGATCCATGTGGTTCCCATGGTCCCAGACACATCCAACAGAAGTCGGCCTTTAAAACAGAACAATGTGAGTTCGATAGATTACAAGCTGGCCACAACTTTTTCAGTGAGTGATTAACCAATTGACGAGTAAAATCGTCTGTCGTTAGACAGAGTAAAGTCTTGCCGGTTTAGGCCGGTTTGGACGTCAAAGGGTTAAACTACATTATGATTTTTGCTTTCTGCTTCTGATTTTGCATCTTTATCCTGATATTTACTTCTTCATCACTCTTTAAATACACAGTTCCTTTAGAATGTCACAAAGAGCTCTGACCCCTTTCCCCAGCGAGCCTTTGTCATTTGTCGGTAAAACACTGCAAGCCCCAAACTGAATCTCAAGACATGCTATTTCTTGCATCGTGATATAAACTGAAGGCAGTTTCAATGTGGCTCATTGCCAAATGTCGTGACATACATAAATATCATGTGCTATGTTAAGCATATTTGCGTGGTTGGACAACATCAGTTTTTATATACCTTGCAGTTGTTGTTACGACAAACCATGTGATTACAGCCACCATTCTTTTCTATTGTCACATGACACTTTGGACACTCCTAACAAAGATGAAACAAGTATAAAACACTTAAAAAGAGTGAGAAGAAGAGTAAAAT
>NC_090870.1:18925950-18930950 GCF_036669935.1 Montipora foliosa | reverse complement strand
TTTATCTCACATGAGATGCCTGGATGGTAGTCACTATATACAATTCAAGGGGTGCATAGTCTCAGACTACAAGTAGATTTGTGGTTGAACAAGACCACCAAAATTACATGTACAGAAAATACAGCACAAGGGGATTTACATTGCCATGCATTGCAAGATGTAGTTCCTTCCTGCATCAGCAAAGTTTTTTATCAATGGCCACAAGGCTTTTGAGCAAAGCAGAGTATGACTACATTAGAAGATGGCACAATCTTGCAAAATAATATTGTGCCAACAATGACGTCCTCCACCTTTTTAATAACTCCTTCCCATTGGGTTAAGGGCCGGGAGAGACTGAAAAGCAAAACACCAACATTCTGGAAACAACCAAGCAAAAACAATAGGCTATAAAATTTATCAATAATGTACTTACCCGACGAAAACTTCATCTACGAGAATGTCACACTTATGGGCAGGACAAGAAATGTTCTGAAACAGAAGTGATGAATTGCTTATTATATGTACAAGTAGTTACAAAGAAAGAGTGTTTAAGTACACAAAGACAATTGAAACAACAGCCACTCACCTCGCCTACATGTTCATCCATAACTTTAGTTGTAATATATTCCTTCCAGCATCTATGGCAAAACCTATGATGGCATTCTAAACCAACAAAAGTCTGAAAAGCCCCAAAAAAGTGATGTCCAGTTAGTTACAAAGTTAGAAAATGAATCAAATTGGTTTGATTAATTGAAAAAATACGAAACAGATTCTTTCAAACCTGAGATTAAAACTAATTTTGACAACGACAACATGAAGTCATCCAAACGTGATCATCAATAATCAATAATATTTTGCTTTTGAAACATCACCAACTAAACAACAGAACATAACAACAACTGCCAGAGGCAAAGCAGTTGGCTATTTACAAGTGCATCCGGGAAGTTGAACCAGGGACTACCGGCAACAAATTCAATGAGTGGTCAGAACGAGTCTTGAACCAGGGATCTCCAGATCTCAAGGCAAGCGTCCTAACCACTGGGCCACACAGCCTCCTCCAAAGGAGGAGAAAAAAGGGACACTAGGCCCCTTGTTGATACAGTCGGTTACTCTCTCAAATCTACAGTCCACCAACTTCCATTTTCTTTTAAACCCCTACAAAGATGAATCCTTCCGAGAAAAGTCATGCCAAAAATAGCGTTCACAGCCAGTCTTCAATAGCACTGACATCTCTGAGATGGTTGACATCATCAAACTCAAAGCCACAACCAGCTACAGCATTAACAACTATTCTACATGTACATGTATATTGGTCTTGCTGATGTTTACAGACTCCTAGTAATAAACAATACTTACGGAAACATTAGTGACACTCAAGCAAATCTCACAGTTTGCCTCTGGTGATGCAGACGAAGACCTTGTGTTTACCTACATAGTTAAAAACAGGGATTCATTCAGTTTTCCAGGTGATTACTGGTAATATGAAGTTAATTAATATTATAATCATCCAACTTTCATCATTCAATTATTGTTTCTAGGTTAGTTCAAGATTATTATTATTATTATTATTATTATTATTATTATTATTATTATTATTATTATTATTATTATCATCATAATCATCAAACCACAAGTTTAGGCACTAGACTATTCACTCATTTCAAGTCAAAAAAAGAGATTTTGGGAAGAAAAAAGATAATGTTCCATGTGTTTAGTACAAAACACTGATTTCCAAACTACATTGTATAAACTAGTCTTCACAATAATAAGGAAATAACATGTCTTTTTGAGGGAATATTGTTTATTTGTGCCCGCCTAGTGTCATTTGTGGCCTGAGCCCGAAAAAAGTCATGTCATTATCATTATTATCAATAAACAAGGCCAAATGATATCAAGAATGCGAGTTTTAATAATACAAGCTAAGTGAATAATGAATTCAAAGTCACTTCAAATCATCATGTAAGTGTTGATTGAACAAGCTATTAAAAAATCAACTCAGTCCAGTGAACTTATTTAAAATTACCGAAAAAATGTGTAAAATCGTCTATAAATAATAGGCATATCACAAAGTTGAAGCAAGAACCAATCAGCTGTAGGGCTGATAATGCATTAGCAGCCCGCTATCAGTCTTTTGCGGCCCGCTGAGCGTGTGTTTTGAAGAGGCCGATTTTCTATTTGGCCATGTATATTGATAATAATTAAGAGTCCTTGGACTCGAAAAACAAAGACAAAAGAAGGATGAAAATAAAAGGAATAAACTATAAGGCTCATTTGTACATGTTTCTCATATCATTGAGGCCCAAGTATAAGGCTTGCCATAGCAAGACGTTCTACTCACTCTTTTGCTTGGGGTAGGTCTAGAGTTCGTTTTATTTGGACTAACTATATGAGCTTCAGAGAAGAGTCTATCTTGATCACCGCTGTAGTACCTATAATTAAACATACATGTAGCATGAACTTAATTACTGTAGTAAATAATAATTTGTTGTTCTTAAGATTTTACTTCTTGCGATGGCTTGCAAAAAGGCAGTGTCCTTGTGAAAAGTTACAATGTAGAACGAATACTATGATTCCAAATACACTCAAACCAATTTGTTTACAAATGGATTTGTTTGAGTACACCCAAGTCTTCAAAAATGCATTGTTTGAACAACAAGGTTGGAAAGCAACAGAATAAAATGAGTTTATCATTTAAATGCTCTGGGACACTTCATCAAGGGATAAAAAAGGTAAAACATCGAGCTAAGCAATATTCAACATTGTTTTTTTGTAACATAGTGATGTGTCTTTACAAGAGTCAAACCCATGGAGTGAATTGTTGCAAATTTAAGTTGAGTACTATATATATATATGTTGACCCCAGTAAAACAATAGCTGCACCATTATAGCAAAGGTAATGTGTTAGTGGTGTCTATACACAGTGCTAGCAGTAAGTGAAGTTTTCAGCAGCTCAAAAAATGCCACAAGTCACGGCAGTTTATATACAAGACTTGTGCATTGCCTCTACCATCTAACCCTATGCATACTGTTTGCTACTAATTTCATTGGCCAACCTTTCTAATAGCTTCTCTTTATCCCATTTAAAATGACTAAGAAGTATTCTGGCAGTTGGTCTTGGTAACTGTGAAAAGAAGAAATAGCACTTAATAATAATAGTGTCAATAACAGTGACAACTATTACTTGTTATGAGAAAAGATACGTTTTTGTAACAGTTAACTTCCAGCACTTAGATTTCAACTGAATTCACTAAAAGAGTGTAAGTTGAAGTGTTATGTATTTTCAGGTCATCCATTCGAGTATTAGCATCAGTACTGGAAATGGATGGGTCCAAAAAAGGACAGAGGAAAACTCTGACCTTGTAGTATAGTCAGAAGAGCAATAGTGATCTACATGTGCCCTTGTGTGGGGCTTGCTCCCATTACCGAGCTACAGATGGATTACATAGGAACAGGGTCTGGAAGGGGTTTCACATGATCCATGAATAATTAACCCGAGTACCTTCTCATTATGAAGTCAAACAAGACCACCTCTTTCCTCTAGTTATTTGTAGAAGTAACCTACAATCAGGCAAACTTTTCTTTAGAAACGGTGTGAAAAGGTACGCCTGATACAATTTCTTAACAAGTCCTCAGCCCGTAGTCCAGAATCTGTCCTTTACTCTAATTGGCTGAAAAACAATAGAGCTCTTGCAGCATTGCTCTGATTGGTTGCAAAAGTCATCTTCACTCATTCGCGTTGCTCACTTGCTTTGCTCGACAAAAACAAAACACACATACTGTATTTACCGTATAAGTCGACCTTTTATGGCCTCAAAAGAAGCTCCAAAAATCGCCCTCGACTTATACACGGGTCAAAGATTTTGAGCCAAGTTCCAGCTAAGTAATTTATTCAAAATTAAAATAATAATGTTGTCTTGGGCATAACGAACGCAGTGGACAAAAGCCGACAAAAGACTTCAAAATGAATGTAAGCAATTCCAGTTGAAATGGAAAAGGATTTTTTTTGCCCAAATCTAAATGTTGAAGATACAGTACTCACAAGCACAAATATGAAATTCTCGTTTTCCAAAGGCGGAAAGCTCTAAAAGGCATTTTTGTTTCTTCAAATAAATTCTTCAAATTCAATGGCTTAGTAACCTGGCGCAATACCTCGTGTTTGCTGTCACTCGTGTTGCGTGAAAAAGCTGGTTGGTAATGATTGTTTTTTATTCTTTATACAAACCTGGCTGATTTAAATGCTTTTGCAAACTTCGTATTGTTTGGTTTATGAGTTTTGTTTTGTTTGTCATGTGAGAAATTATAAGTCAAGGAGCAATTAAACCTTGCACATTTTCGCATTGACTTATACACGGGATCGACTTATACAAGGATAAATACGGTACATCAAGAAATTGCTTTCTTTCGTCTACGACAATACCACAAGCAAAAAACCGGGTCCCATCCAATCCCTACAGTAATATCCTGTAGGGCGAGAGTAGTACTTCGCTGGGTGACCAGTTGCTTGGGAAAATTTTCCTTGTATCATAGGCCTCTACTTTATTGATTGTTTCAATCAAATATATTCAGTTATTTTCTTGCTCATGAACATTGCAAGAGCACCGTCTGAAGTACACATGGAACAAAATTTGACAAAATTTAACATTGTTGTCACAATTCAAGGTTGCTCTCCTAACATTAATCCAGCCAATTTCGTACAAAAACAACAACAAAAAGAAGTGCAAGGCAACGGTGATCTTCACTCGCGCGCTTTGCTAGTCTATGGGTCTCGTAGACTAGGAAGAGAGTAGTACTTCGCTGGGTGACTAGTAAAATCAGTTATTATGGCCACTGAGAAGGATTTGAACAGGATTGATGTTTAGGCTATGTTTAGAGCTGCTGTTGCTTTAACTTCAGTTTTTTGTTCAAAAATCTTCAAAGGAAGAGCAGAGAGAATACATCCAAAGAATGGTTTGTCCAGAAAAAAGACATTATAGTTGTACTTCCTATGAGATTTGGCAACAGTGTTTATATTACACTAGATC
>NC_090870.1:18900950-18915950 GCF_036669935.1 Montipora foliosa | reverse complement strand
TGATTTTGTATACTGTGCCAGTTTGTGGCCAGTCAACCTTTTCCTGGGCTTTCCGTAGCGGGAACAAACTG
This sequence comes from Montipora foliosa, assembly GCF_036669935.1. Lineage (NCBI taxonomy): Eukaryota > Metazoa > Cnidaria > Anthozoa > Scleractinia > Acroporidae > Montipora > Montipora foliosa. The sequence continues at coordinate 18,915,879 of NC_090870.1, read as the reverse complement.
TTCAGAGTTCTCAATGGTTTGAAGGCGACTTTGATTTGTTGTTGCATTAAAAATCGACCAATCCTTTTCAAATACCCTGCACATAGGGTAGCACCACGAAACCATTGGTTGGTAGATCGGTGCATGGGGGGTTTCGACAGCGATCTTTCGCAGCTATTGATGAAGGATGAGGGATAATTACTGTCTCACAGTACAGCCTTGAATCGTTTCGTTTCTTCGCGTTTCCCCTTTTTCTGTGTTGACGGTATGTTCTGTGACCTGCGTGGTAACGTACGGACTACAGATCTCTTATAGCACATGGGGTGGTGAGAATTGAAATCGAGATAGCGCTCTATGTGCGCCGGCTTTCTGTACACATTTACCTCAAGCTGCTTACCCCTATATGTTGTGATAGTGTCTGGGAAAGGTATTTTTTGTCCGTTGGTGTTCTCAAGTTCTAGAGTGAACTGTACGTTGGAGTTGATTGAATTGTGGTGTTAGTGAAACTCATCTACGTGATCCTTCCTAAGACACGTGTGACTGTCGTCAACGTAACGGAGCCACTACTTAGGGGGTGGTGAGTGGGCAGGGGCACCCAACGACCAATTTGTTGTAAAATGTATTATTATACCCCAGTTAATGAAAATAAATGTTATTAAGGCATTTTCAGGTGTTTTACAATGTTGCTGGGAAAAAATTATCTGTTCCTTTTTCCCAGCAAGACACACAAGAAATTTCCCAGCCAGCTAGATAAAATTGGTTGGTTTCCCAGCCAGCTGATCAAATTTATTTCTCAGCCACGAATTCCGCGCGCTTTCAAATCCCTCGATCCGAAACGACCAAAGAAAAGCGACAAAACCGGGACAAAACAGGGTTTTTCCGCAAGCGCAATCACTCTGACCAGCCGTCGTATGTTTGTGACTACTCTCTGAGAGAGGGAAGGGGTTCTTTTTTTTTTTTAGACGTCCTCAGCCTTCAGAGTTTCTACAGCCAGCTCGGGTTGAAATGCTAACCTCTAGCGATAACAAAATTTGCCAGCGAGCTCATCGAAACACCTGTATTTTTGCCAGCCAGCAAGATTCCTCTGGGGAACAGATGATGTGAGGAACAGATTCGTTGGGTGCCCCTGAGTGGGGCAGTCTCCTCAATCTCTTCCATGACGAGGCCGTCTATAACGGGACTGATTGGAGAACTAATTGCACATCTAAATGTTTGTTTGTAATGGGTTTTGTCGTGTTTAAAGTAGTTGTGATTGAGAACAAAATCTAACAACTTCATGATGTTGCTGCTGGACATATTTGTACGTTCATTCAACTAGATCGTGGCCTTTTTGAAGCTTCTCGTTGGTAATGGTTAGAGCTAGATCCATGGGAATGGAGGTGAATGAAAATTTAACGTCCAAAGAGACCATAATTTCGTCACTGTCGACCGGATGTTGCTAGATCTTTTGAGCAAAATCTGAGCGCGCGTTCAACTTTAATTCAAATGGACGATGTTCCATTGCATACAATCCTCTACGCGTTCTTTGGGTTAAAATGATGTTAATCATGAATGAAAGGGGCCTATAATTCCATGGTAATCCATTCTGGCAAGTAGTCTTTGCTTGTCGAACGCTTTGGCAAACTCTAGGATCGCCAAGGACACCGACTGATAATTGCACTGGAGAGCAGACGCGCTATCATGGACCGTCTCTATCAGTTGTGTTTCAGTTGACGTTTTTGCCCTGAAACCATGTTGGACATCAACCAGTATGACAAAATCCTCAAGGTTTTTCATGACATGACTGTGTACAATATGTTCTGCATGTAATGCAGGACAGAGAAATTAATCTATAGTGTTTAGGATTACTCTTATCCCCTTTCTTTAAATGCAGCACACGTTAGCCATGTAAGCCTCCCTCCAATGTTTAGGTAATTCACCTTCGTTTATAGATGTCTGAAACATATCCGTTAGAATCGGAGCAATCTCTCTTGCAGGCATTTTTAGCAACCACGGGAAAAGTTGGTCGGTGCCAGGGCCTTTGATTTCCCTCAGCGATTGCAATTGTTTCTCGATCCCTCTCTGGTGTATTATTAGTGGACCTATTCCTGGTATGTCATTTGAGCCCAGGGTGGGTACACATGCAGGTGACATCGTCATGGGTAAACACGCTGCCGAGAATTGTTGATTAAGCGCCTCAGCCTTGGCCTGCTCATCGGATGTTGTTTTGCCGTTGAATTTCAGATCACCTACACCAACTTTCCCACTTTTGACTTTCTTTATATGGAACCAGAAAGACTTTGGACCCTCCGTAATAGTTCGCGTCAGGAATTGCACTGTGTACTGGTTCCTCGATTTTAGAGAGTTCCTTATTCACTACTTTCCTAGCATTTTAAAGGCAGCCGAGTCCTCAGGTCTCCCAGATCTCCTAACTTTATTGTAGAGCTGACTCTTTGCTTGGCCTACACAAACGGTGATGGTAAGGAGGGAACCATGGAAGGCTAGTACGACTTAAGGGGAAAAATTCCAAACTTTGCTTCGTTCCTACCTACTAGATGAAATCACAAAATTTTGTAAGAGTCTTGATAACACAGTTTACAGATTGGCTCCAAGAGTACCTTGTGATTCGAAATGTAAGTTTAAGTATTCCACATACATTTGCATCAAGTCAAATATCAGAGCAAGTACACTTAACATAGAAGTCGCCAAAATCTTCCGTTTATGGTCTTTAAGGCGGTGTTACACTGTGCAATTTTTCGTGCAACTTGTCTCGCAATGGCGTTAAGAGACAAGTTGTAACATACCTTGCAACGGCCAAAAACGTTGCGAGACCAGTTTCAGAAACCGTTGCGGAAAGTAGAACTGAGTTCTACTTTCCGCAACAGTTGCAATGAATTTTTTAAAAATTGCGCAGTGTAACATCTGTCCTGCCATCTTTTACTGCCTGGCCCATTCTCGTCACCAGAGCCTCGGGTCGACCCGAGGCTCTGGGAAACTCTATGTAGGAGAGCATGCGCCGTAGGGTTCTTATAGCCAAAACTTGGCTATTTGAACCTTACGGCGCCTGCTCACTCCTCGTGCAAGAACATGAATGCACCAAATTAGAGACGCTTTTGATTGTTCTTCACGAAAACCAATGACAAGACACTTTGTTTCAGGGTTCCCTCTTCTCTCCCTCAGTCAAGAGAAGAGCTCTGGGGTCGAGAATGTGCCTGGCCGACCTGCACATCACCTCGATCTGATGTGATTGTGAATCTGTCATGCGTCGACATCGGGCTTGTATCGCAATGCCGGCATGCTCAAATGAAAGCGGTAAAAATCCCCATATTTCCACGTGCTTTGCATGTTTGCAGTTGTGTGTGTGGGTTACTCGCTGTTTTGTTCGCTGTTTTTTTCAAACGTAATTGAAGTTGTGTTAATTTATTCGAAGTATCACTAGCAAATATGACTAAAGCTACTTATCAGAACATCAGAAAGCTGTGTAGAGGTGTGTTTTGTAGGAAAACACTTGGCTCGGCTGCTTTTCACAGGAGATTCAAGTTCTCTCTGCATACTGCCAGAAAGCAGCACACAAGTCCACTTTCCCTGAATATTTCTGGGCAATCAGTACAATAAAAAATATTATTTTACGAGACATCGAATGCACTTTGCTAATCCGTGATTACTACTAGTTTTCTCGTCAGTGGAAAAGGGTTTCTTGGTTTTTTTTACTTCCGATTTTTCATTTCCGGTCTCACGTTTTTTCTTCCTTATTTGGAACTTATTCATGACGTTTAATTTGCTGGTGGGAGTCTGGGTCTAATAAATACACAGCTTGGTGAAAGAAAGTGTGTGGCATATGTCAATGTGAAAAAAAACTTTTAGTTATTATCTTCCGCTTTAAACGGCCTTGACTGGTGTAGAAGAGGGTTTTGGTAAATGGCCGCACAACCACATTCATCAGCTGTGCGGGCATTACAGCTGGAGTTAAAGAAACTCACCGAAGAACCAGTGGAAGGATTTGTTGTCAATGTGCCAGATGAGTGCAATCTATTCGAATGGGATGTAGCGATTTTTGGTCCCCCTGGTACTCTTTATGAAGGAGGTTACTTCAAAGTAAGCAACTGGTCGAACGGATTTGCCTTTTTGTTTTTTTCACCTAGATAATCAAGATTTACTATTTTTTCTACGAATTTTTCCCTTCAGGCACACATGTCGTTCCCTCCCGGATACCCTTACTCACCTCCAACTTTTCGATTCCTCACAAAAATGTGGCATCCTAATATATACGAGGTAAGAATGGTCGACGAATGAGTTGCTGCTGAATTTTATAAAATTGAAGTTAAATATTTGTGTTCATTCTCCAGTCCGGTGATGTTTGTATTTCAATTTTACATCCCCCTGTGGACGATCCACAAAGCGGCGAGCTGCCATCAGAACGGTGGAACCCGACACAAACTGTAAGGTGCGTATGAATCTTTCCTCTTTCATGGAAGAGAAAGTGAGCAACTATGGTTGGGCTTATGTTAGATAACGTCGCCAGTGAAATAACAAAATAATACATATATAAATCCAAAATAATCGGTAAAGGGAGCCCCATTCTTAGGAATTCTGAATTCGACGTGCTCCTTTTGTCTGGTAGAAAGATCTTTGATATTGTCATTGTTTTACGAACACAGTGTTATTTGGAGCCGGTGATTCCTTTAATTTCTTCATCATATTGGTTCATTTGTCGAATTATCAATTGTATACTTTTTGTGGTCAAAGAATTTCAAAGTGGACTTGTTTTTCGGTATATTTTTGTCACACTGCCGTAACGTGGGTTTAAAGGCATGAGCTTTCATTGGGGGCTAGAGGTTTAGGTGGGAAGATTTACCCAAATCCCCATAATTGTGGCTATAATTTTGGTGTGAATAACGCGATGAGTTAAGCGTACACTTTAACCCAACAAATAGCTTGCCGAGCCAAGATCATAGCGGGACAGAAATGTGTCTCTGTTTTTGGATAATTTAGTTAGTCGCTTAGATTTTTTTGATGATATGGGTGGCTGTTATAGAATTTCATACTTTGCAGAAATGTTATCTTAAGAGGTCAAGCGAAAATTGCATTTATGGTACTTTCAAATCTCTCATCAATTGGCTTGTCTCAAAGCCGTTTTTATATGCACGGTTCTAATGACAATTCAAAAGGGAAAAAGAATGAATAAATTATGCTCTTTTGCCATTCAAATTTATGGGAAAAACTCTCTCAGCCAAGAATATAAAATTGAGGATTCCCAGCAAAATATTGTATTTTATGTACGTGTAAACTGCATCTTGTTTGTAAAGAAAAGATAACTCAAAGAAAAACATTTTCCAGAAGGAAAAGAGAAGCCATTTTAGATTAATTTCTACATTCATACATGTCATGTATGTTCAGGTTCCTAATTCATTTATTGAATGTACATTGTTTTACATTTTGTTAAAATCAATAGCCTGCAGTACATTATGATGGACTACAATGATGTAGATTTGTTGCACCTTGCTTTTTATACTGATACAGTAAATAGTATTTTTTTTATCATCTTGAATGATATTTTTTCATTATTGCTGTAGGTGATTTCTTTAGAAATAGAAGGAAAACAACAAATCTTATAGAATGCATCTATTCCTATATTAGCGTTTTCTTTTTCTGCAAGAATGTTTGTATGCTTTTGCCTGACCAGTACTTTTCATAGTTACTTTAAACAGATGTTTATGATGGTTGATCGATACCCTAAGGGGTTAGATAAGTACCGGTATTGTAACAGTTATAGGATGGATTTGTCCACTTTTGTCACTCCACAACTCTTTCACTGAGCTGTGTTTGCTTCTAATTTGTGCCATATTTGGACAGCCTCATTTTTGAGAACTTCCATGGTTACTAGTATTTAATTGTGGCACTGTGTATTTTCGGAATTGAAATTAAGTAGGAATTTCGTATATGAGCTTTTCAACAGTCTTTTTAGATTAGGACATATTTTAACCTTGCATAGTCTTGTGTAACACTTAAGGTGCATGGCAAGATGTGGTGGTCAGAACACAGGTACCCCTAGCTAACATTGTAATTTGAGCATCATGATCAGTTAAAATTATAAGGGTTTGTATGGGAATTTTAAAACATGTTTAGGAGTCAAAAATAAAGAACATGAATTGAGCAAAAATGCCTTACCTTGTCTTCTTGATACCTTATCAGTGTTTTTCTCGCGTACTTTGGCCATTTCAGCGCTATTCCAGTGGGTTGTAGGTTCGCTGTTTTCTCTCTCTATATTTATCTTCAAGGTTGGAAACTCCGATGAAGTAGTCGGAAACACAAGCTACTGTAAATTCTTCCAAAAAGCTCAAATTGACCCAAAATTCCACTGAGACCAAGTATGATGTGCTGGTACATATTTCAATCCTCATATCAGACAAACTTTCATGGAAAGGAATTGAAAATCGTTGAAATGGGGTGATTTTGCCCTAAGCATCATACATGATTCTTATGTCCCATGCACGAAACCGTTGAAAAACACCTTACCGACAGGGCCCAAGGTTCAAATTTGGTACACACAGGGTGGGCGACGAGGCTTTAGTCTCAGTGACAGGTACAACGCCAGGCCCTTCTCAGGAAAGTACTATGCTGTCACACAGATACAGGCAAAGCTCAGGAAAATGCTGATGCATTAAAAATGTTTCGCAAACAGAACATAAACATTCAGTTTGTTTTACATTGTAAGTGTCACTGACATCGTCGCCCACCTGGTGTTTAACAAATTTGAATGTTGGGCCCGGTCGGTAAGGTGTTTTCCAATGGCCGTGTACGGAACTTCCCTAGAATTGTGCTGAAACAGCCAGAAATCCAGAGAACAAACCATAAATAAGACAAGGAGGCAAGGCAACAAATTCTGATGTGTTTTAAATTCTATTTTAATGCCCTAAATAACAATCGCCAAATTCCCCATACAAACCCTTATAAAATGTTTGTAATGCAACAAAGATTCTCCATGAACTTAGGGTACCTATGGTCAGAAGTAAGAAAAGTAGTACATGGCAAATAACAGTTGGCTGATCTTTTCAAAAGTAAGTGATTTTTGCCAAGGAGTTGATTACTCACGATGATAGCGGTGCGTGCACACGCAGAGCACCATTGTTAAAGGGGCTAGGTCACGCTATTTTAGGCATTTTCAGCACTGATCGAATGGTCATAGAATTATCTAAAATATTAAAATAACTGTTCAAAACTATAGAAGAACTCTAACAAAACACAGGGAAGCCAAAAAGGGACATGGATGGACAAAATTGGAGAGGATTGAAATGGATTGAATTTGGGTACCTTTGAAAAACGTCGGCCCAACTTTTTTCAAATTTATATCAGTCTATATCAAAATGTCATTTACAAAGCTTGAAAATCATTCTCAGTTGTTATGTGGCCGTGATTTTGCAAATGAAAGACTCTTGCTCTGCCAATTTGATTTTTAGAGCTCATAATTAACAAAATTAAACAAAATTACCTAAAGTAGCATGACCTAGCCCCTTTAAGAAAATATGGTAACCCATTGGTAGGAGAAATGTTGGTTTTATAGCTATGATGTCATCGACTGTCCGTATGTTCACCCCTCAATGTATGCCAGTGTGACCAGTATCACGCTAGTTTACAGCATAAATCTTTGATATGGGACGTCCATGTTATGGTCAATTGACACCTGTCAAAACAAAGTATCCACTGACCAGTATCAAGTGACCATATCGTGGGCTCATGTTTAGAGCTTATCGAGGTTAGCTGTTTTTTGAAGTTGCCTGCTGACCAGTTAATGGTTTTTCATTGGATGGCAGGCTCAACCCACTTTAACTCACCTAAATATAAACAAGGCTTCATTTTTCATGCACTTTCTGTGGCTCGATGTAGCTACACGGCCATATTATGAGAACTAAAGCTCTTAACAGTCAACACTTTTTATGTTCAAGTGGAAAAAAGTTGGAAAATATTTTCTTTCTGGATTTTTCCCTGGTTTAAATCCAGTTTGACATAATTTCATGATACATGTAGCTGTGATCCACTCTGGTGGCGACCCAGTTATTCAAGTCAAGCATGGGAAGGATATAAACTTAAAGCTGAGTGTTTATGACCGCGCACTGGTGACTCAGTTGGTTGAGCATCGGGCTGTCATGCGGGAGGTCGTGAGTTTGACTCCGGCCGGACCAACACTCAGGCTCTTAAAATATCTGAGGAGAAAGTGCTGCCTTTGTAATTACATCCGCAAATGGTTAAGACTTTCGAGTCTTCTCGGATAAGGACTATAAACCGTAGGCCCCGTCTCACAACCCTTGAATGTTCACAATCCAGTGGGATGCAAAAGAACCCACACACTATTCGTAAAGAGTAGGGCATGGAGCTCCCGGGGTTGTGGTCAGGCCTCATTTCGTTCATTTATGTGCTGGGTGAGATAGCTAATGGACTGATAGCGGCTGCCAGCGGCGCCTGCATATGCTGATGTCCAATCTCACCCATAGATCACTTGCTTGTAAAGCGCATTTGAATATGCCAATACAAAATGCACTATATAAATTCATTACCCTTACCATTTATTTTTCATTTGTTTACAGCTGTTATTTTTTGTTGCAATTTGTTGCAATTTTTGGCATATCTTTAGAAGCTCTGATAAGGTTGCATGATGCCTGGAGGACCTATGGCTACAACAGAATACCAGTAATAGCTCAAACTTGGTGGAAGAACACAAATTCTTTTCTTAGGCAGTAAAGAGTTTGTTATTTTTACGAATGCGTTATTTCAAGTGGATGCGTATTTTTAAAAAGTGGTTTAATAGGTTTTCCTTTGTTGAGAAATGAAACTCAAACTTTTATTCTCAACTGGAATTAACATAACAATTATCTGCAGTTTTTTGGACATAAAGAAATTTTAATAGTTTATATGTTTGTTTGTTTTGCTCTAAAATGCAAGGGAACAAGTGCTCTTTTAATCATTTGTTCAAGTGTTTTTCGATGTGCCTCGACATTGACAACAAAAGTTTGCCCTTATGTCATAAACACATATTCGCAATGAGTTCTCATCAAATTAGGGAGACATATCACTATCTTGTGTTTTCAGAAGTTTCTTTAAAGCTCCTACAGGTAATTTGTTGGTGCGGGTCTTGTTTGAAGTTTGTCCTTTCCTGGTAGCCTTGCCGTATTTTGCAGATTTTTGTTCCAAGCCAAGCTGGCGTGTTTCAATGAAATACCTTAAAATGTGAATGATCTCGTTTTCAGAGATAAAGTGGAATACAGTACGTCAGTAAAACTCTTTTTTGACCTTGAACTGACAAAGTTTTGCAATGGTTTCTAATTTTAGCGCGATTCGGACCTATTTCCTGGCTATTGACAATTGACTCTGAAATGGCTTTTTTCCTTTTCCATTCGCTCTCTGAGGATGTGCTTGTTTTCTTTTAAAACTCATGCAATTCAAGAAAAATTCATTGCCAAACTGGTGAAATCCAAAGTAAATTTTGCTTGAAAAACCGAAAAGAAGGAAAGAAAGCAAGGAATAAGATTAAATTAAGCAGTAACCAGAACCACCAAATCACCAAATTTGAAAGCCTTTTATTTTCACTAACCCTACAGGCAGTGAGAATAAATAACCAGGGAGCTCCGCTTTTAGGCATGGCTAAATCTATATATTAGTTTTTTATTTATTTATTTATTTATTTATTTTTTGCCACAGAAAGAAGAAGTTAAAATACAAATATGAACAATCAAAAAAGAGAAGATGGAAAGAAAAATTATTGAATTACATTGGTGGCGAGGAGGCCTAAAAGAAACTACTAAGCTTATGTAAATTAGGCCTCCCCAAGTAAAAGCATCTATCTATTGTTGACATGCAAGTTGGCAACGGAGAATACAATTGTTACAAACATTTAGTTATTTAACAAGTTGAAATATAAAGTAATGAACAGAAATTAAAAACAGTTTGAACTTACAAGTTGGTAATGAAGCATGCAATTACAAACACTTAGTCATTTAATTAAGGTGTTGAAATATGTAAACAGTTGTGAAAGTAAAATTACAGGGTGAAAACAATTTGACACAGGAAGAACAAAATACTTAATTTTCAGAATAGTTGTTAAAAAAGAATGACTTAAGTGCTTTCTTGAAGGAAGCTGTTGAGGAAGAATTCATTACATCAATGTCAAGAGAATTGTAAAATTTAGGTCCCTGATAGAAAACAGAAAATTGTTTAATGTTAGTCCGACAGAAAGGCAGACAAAATGCATGAGAGTTTCTCGAATAATATGTGTGAATTTGACTGTTTAGAGTGAATTTGCTAGCTAACTTGGGAGGAAGAGTTCGAATTTGATAGGAGAACATGAATTGACCAAGTTGTAACAGGTTAAGATCATGGAAAATTAGGATTCCAAGTTTCTTAAATATAGGGTCAGAATGAGCATTAAAATGAGATTTATCTATGATTCTCACCACTCTTTTCTGCAATTTTACCAGACGAACAAGGTTAGTTTTATAGGTGGACGCCCAAACTATATTACTGTAAAAGAAGTAAGGATAAACAAGTGAAAAGTACAATACACGTAAAGAGTATGAAGATAAATAAAAACTTGATTTCTGTATCATTCCAATTGATTTCGACACTTTGTTAGCCACATGAGAGATCTCAGACTTCCAGGTTACGTTTTCATCGATGATCACACCCAAGAAAACTGTTTCTTTAACTTGATCAATTTGTTGTTTATTTATCAAAATTTGAAAATTATAACTTCTACGTTTTTGGTTTGGTTTGAACACTATGAACTTGGTCTTTTTAAGATTCAGTGAAAGCTTATTAACCCTAAACCATACTGACAACTTATTTAACTCGATATTCAGCTGATTAACCAAATAATCAGGATCTTTACCAGACAGAAAAACGTTGGTATCGTCCGCGAATAAAATCAGTTGTAGTTCCGTAGATGCATTGACTATATCATTAATGTAAAGAAGAAAAAATAAAGGCCCTAGAATAGAGCCCTGAGGAACCCCACAGGATATATTGAAGCGAGAAGAAACATGACCGTTGAAATCTACAAATTGTAATCTGTTAGAAAAATAGCTTTTTACCCATTTTAAGGCCAGTCCACATATACCATAGTGTTCAAGTTTGTCAAATAAAATGTTATGATTAACTGTATGGAATGCTTTTGAGAGATCAAGGAAAATACCAACAGCTATATCACCACGATCTAAAACAGAGGAAATCTTATCATACAAATCAATCAAAGCAAGTGTAGGGGAGTGATTTTTCCTAAAGCCATATTGCTCATCGCAAAGGACATTTAAATTAGTTAGATAATCATTTAAACGGTTATAAATTATTCTCTCAAGAAATTTGGAAAAACTAGGTAGAACTGAAACAGGTCTATAGTTAGTGAACAACGACTGGTCATCAGCTTTGAATAAAGGTATTACCCGTGCTATCTTCATTTGATCTGGTACAGTGCCATGAGCAATTGACAAGTTAATAATGTGAGCCAAAGGTTCAGAGATTAATTGGATAGATTCCTTTATGAGGGACATTGGAATGTTATCATAACCCGCAGCTTTGTTGGATGCAAATGATTGAGCAATAACAATAATTTCTTCTTTTGTTGCCGGATTGAAAAAGATAGATTCTGCAAAAGATCCTGAAAGAAAGTCTTTATGAGAAAAAGGATGAGATTGTATTTCTTTTGCAAGGTTAGGACCAATACTGGAGAAATACTTACAAAATTTATTCGCGATGATAACTGGATCAGATATTTCTTGACCATCAGATGTGAATATTGAGTTTACTTTAGGCTTTGATTTCTTCCGATTCAAGATGTCATTAAGAATTTTCCAAGTAGCATGGGTATTTGCTTTTGCATATTCTAATTTCTTCTCATAATATAATCGTCTAGCCGATCTCAAAATGTGATTTAATTTGTTTTTGAAAGACTTATAGAGTAGATTGTTATTCTGTGTCGGTTTATGAAGGAATTGTTTATAAAGTTTGTTTTTCCTTTTAATCGACTTGAGAAGAGCTTTAGTTAACCACGGTTTTTTAATACATCTCTTCTTCGGAATCAATTTCCTAACAGGAAAACAGTCATTGTATATTTTGGTAATTTTATTAAGAAAACTGGTGTATGCAGTATGTGGATCATTGTAACCTGCGAGTGAAGACCACTCAACACCCTCAAGTTTTTCAACAAACTTGGACCGATTAATTGGGTTCTTATCTCAGACAAAAATGGGATCTTGTCTAGAATGATGTCCTAGAGTGTTGTCCGAATGAATAGAAAAAACAGGAAGATGATCTGAGATGTCAGTAGTTACATGTAGGTACCATTAAATGTGGATCTGATTCACAACAACTTTGACAATGTTGCGATCAAAAATGAAAAAGGGTCTATTTCCCGGGTTAAATGAACAGAAATAATATGCAAACACTAAAATGTATGCAGTTTTATTAAAACTGGCGAAATTTATCGGCAATAACGTTTCTCGCGCATTGGCTATTAAATAAAAAATAAAGTTACATTGGCTGAAAATTTGACACTCATGCCATTAACTTGTTCACTCAGGCCACCAACTTGCACAAATTAAAAATTCAGTTCATGAATCAAAATGCGATCAAAAACCCTCGTGGTGATCAAAAATGTTCATGGCTGAGTGAAAATCGAGCCATTTTGAGGTAGGAGCATTCTTCAGTCAAGTCTCAACTTCCTGGCCTGAGGTCAAGTCTGCAAAATTAAAATCAAACAAGTTAAGTACTTTCAACTTCACATAAATTACAGTTTTATGTGTGTGTACTCTTATGTATGATAAAAGTTAGCCAATCAGTGCACAAGAAATTGCTCAGTAATTGTAAAAATTTGTTCTGGTCTATTATGACAGTTTCTGTAAAGTTTTAGATGTGCATTGTAATACGTGACTTTCATGTTTCTTTCTGGACTATACAGGCAGAAATTATGGTAACTACAGTACTTGCTTATCATTTCAAATAGCTGCAAGTGTACTCCATATCTTTCTTGTTTTCTTCTATGCTTTACCACTTTGTTAAATGTTATAATTTTTCCTGTAAATATTATTTACTTGTTTGGTTGGGATGGCATTAGCCAAAAATTTGTTTAAGTGCTCTTCAAAACGCCCTTAATTTAAGCAGGCTCCAAGAAAGTTGCTGCCATGAGGATGAATGGAAAATGTCTTGTTTTCCTGAAGATAAGTGCTTTAACCATTTGATGTCCAAACCTGCCTAAACTGGCCAGACAGTATTTTACTCTGTCTAACGCCAGACGATTTTACTTGTCCATGGGGAACCCCTGGGAGTCAATGGGTTAAGCTGCAACCCTTTTGGTTGCCAGGGCAACTTGAAATATTTAGTGACTAAAATTGCAGCAAAAGTCTCCAAATTTTTAATTTTTTATTAAATTTACATGTCCACTACAACAAATAACTTAAGGCCAAGCCAGGAAATTTTTTTTTTTTTTTTTACTATAAGCCTGTCATATGTTAGGCCAGGGACAGGGTTTGGCCTGACATGCAGCCACCCTTGTCAGACAAATTTTGTTTCCACACTGATTAAGTGGAACTCCTGTGGCAGACCACTTTATAAATTGTGCGGCGTCTCATTTTCATCGTCTCATTTCAAATGATTCAAATCTATTGCATTGTTCTTAGCCATTAGCAGCCAAAACATGGTAGCCTTCTATTTGTTTGACAGCAAAATCCTTGCGTTTCGTGATTTAACTTCATACCTGAAAGTGTTTCTGCTCTAGCACAATTAGAATCACATCCAAGGTCTTATGAAGCAAAATCACTTAAAATAAGTCAAGATTCATGTGGGAAGACACCACTGCTGCTATTCAAATATTATTCTTCCGTCTCTTTCGGGGGAATTTTACGAAAATCTTTCAAGATTCTATTGAAATGTCTCCGCAAGATAAAGTATTAATAAAGAATCAAAGTAGCAGCAGGTGATAGTCACACATGACACGGTTTGGGCAAATGGGAACACTTTGTTAAAAACACAAAATTCCTTGGAACATTCACCAGATTGGCCGTTTTATACTAGAGACGTATAACTTGTCTAGGATGCGCATGGGCAAACTATCGAGTTTAGTGTGTTTTCTAAGATGCCCTAAAGTGGATACTTTGTCCAGATGCATTATGCTTCTTGTGCCCGTCTTTATACTTGACAAATTAAAAAAATGCAGAAAAAATGTTTGTCCAAGTTCGTCCCAGATGAATTATGCAGGTAGCTTCTTCAAGTACCAGTCTAGAGCAGAAATTACATAAAACAGAAAATACTTAAGACAGAAAACATAACAACTCCAAATGAAGACTAATCCCAAGTCACCAAAACACAATGCTGAAATTCTGGTACCTGCAGAAAGAACCATTATGCGTCTCAAGTATAAAAAATGCCAATTACGTATGATGTGCTACTCATTGAAACCAACTTGCATAATGGTACTCTCAACTGATAATTATTTCTTGTTGACCAATCAAAGCTAATACAAGCCACAAGTTTTTAGAAGTTTTTTCAGACCAATGTATTAAAAAAATATTTTTTAAATTTAATGTTTGAAATACTTATATGCACATGTATTTTCCCACGCAGTAAATCACAGACAGAAAATCACTGGAACATGGCAATACTGTGACATATTTTACGAGGCACAATGTTTATTTTAAGCAAATTGGAACAAAAATGTTGTTTAAGATGGGCTGAATTTTTTTGCACTTTCATAAAGCATTTTTCTGCCATGATGATTATAAATTATTGTTGATTTTGTCTACTACTTAAATTATGTAACTTCTGCTTACTTATGAAATTTTCTGTGTTTACATTAACCCTTTGACGTCCAACCCGGCCGAAACCGGCCGGACTTAGTATTTTACTCTGTCTAACACCAGATGATTTTACTTGTCAATGGGGAACCCCTGGGAGTCAATGTGTTAAACAGTGTTAAAATCCAAAGAGATGC
>NC_090870.1:18878450-18880950 GCF_036669935.1 Montipora foliosa | reverse complement strand
TTCTCCGGTTTTCCCTTTTCCTCAAAAACCAACACTACCAAATTCCAATCCCGTGTCCTAGCGAATTTGGACCCCCAGTAGAAATTCGCTGGCGTATTTTAGACCGTCGGAAATGATGACGAAAGCAGACACTCATGTCCTCCAAATTTTACCTCGCTGTTGTAATAGAACAGCAAAGAAACGTAACGTAGGGAAGCAGGCTATCCGCTAGCGGATTTAGTCCCCCTTCACGGATTTGGACCCCCATTACAGCTTACTGAACTGTTTATCGAAGCAGAGTTAGATTTTGGATGAGGAAAACTGACTGATACCATAGAGCATAAATCTTTGAGAAAAAGCCCACATCAGTACAGTCTTCTATTTTTCAGCGAAGGTTGTTTAAAGCACTTGCGGCAGCAGAAGCTTAAATCAAGCACTAGGAACTCATTGAATTGTACCGTTATTAATTTTTTTTAAATAAGGAGTTAGGGTTAGGGTTGGTATGTCAATTTTTTGCCCAGCATGAAAATGAAGTGGAAGAAATACAATATGTGCCAATGACAAAAGCATTGCAGATTATGTTTTATGGGCTTCCTTTGCACAATGTTAACTTACTCTTTGAAGCTCTTTAAATTCCATGACTTTCCATGACCTTAAGTTTAGCTGTCATGTAAGAAAATGTTCAAAACTATCCTTATTTTAGGCTATTTGCTGACATAACTCAGTTCAAATTTGAATAAAATAAATTAATGATCTCTGTCTGCCAAATTTCAGATTGTTTAATAGAAATTTGTCTTTATTATATTTTATTCTTGATTTCACAACTGCAATGATTAATCTACCATTTATAATATTATAATTTTCCATGACTTTCCAGGTTTTCCATGACCCGTACGAACCCTGTTTGCAACTGCTTACGTTGCTGGACAAACTGCAATGATCTCTCCAGCTTTCATTTTCATTCTGTTCTGGAGTTCAAATAATTATAGGAAACTTAATATATTCTAAAAACAGGCAAATATAGTTACATACCAGTAAGGTACAACCACTATCCAGTCATTATTTTCTACAACAATGCGTACCTAAAAGGAAAGAAATACAAGAAAAGTAGCATTAACTTAGTGCAGACAGGAGAAAAGAAAAAAACAAACTGGACCAACAATCATGAATTATTGACATTGTCATGGGTGCACTAGGGATGTTCAGCAAAAATTTGAAAAAATCGTTGAAGAAAATTGGACTAGATTGCACGGTATTACTACAAAAAGCCTCCTTGTTGGGAACGGCAAGAATCTTAAGAAGAACACTAGACACCTAAGGCCATAGGTCGTGGCTTGATGCCTAGTTTACAAACCACATTAACAACATATCGTGTGAATGAACGAAATAACGGCAAGAATCTTAAGAAGAACACTAGACACCTAAGGCCATAGGTCGTGGCTTGATGCCTAGTTTACAAACCACGTTAACAACATATCGTGTGAATGAACGAAATAATAGTAATAATAAAATAAATACATAAATAATAATTATTTATCAGTCTTTGCTGAGGGAAGCCGTTACGTATGCAGAGGAATTCAGATTGTGCCTACAATCAAGACACCCTTGTGTTATTGCACCATCAGTAATGGGGGGTTATTATATACCATCACATTGAGTAAAGGTGCATTTAAGATCCTGATTAGTGGAGAAGCTAGAAGGAGAAGTCAAAGACCAGAAATGGCAAGGGAAGTTCATAACATCACAGAGAGAAAATGTGAACCTTTTGGATGGATGTTTCAGATGGTTGGGCGAATGGACAACCTGTCCGACCCTTTTGGTGGCTGGCCTGTGTCAACTGTATGAGCAGCTATTACCAACAGGACTGTATACAAGCCAGAAGACTCGCACAAGTTCCATGGCTGAGGTTGTATGTAGGCTCTGTGGAGTGACGCCTAAAATTATCCCTCACATCTTGTCAGGTTGTGCCGCGCTGGCCCAGAATAAGCACCTGTTTCGCCATAACTCAACCCTTAAAGTGCTTTTCGTTGAGATCTTGCAAGACCTGAACCTGATTGAGTCAGTATCACCTTAATACTCCCCAACGATGCCCAAGTCGTTGTACGAAAGTGAAGAGGTGCAAGCACATCAAGATGTTCCAGTTAATGCAGAACATCAGGAAGTGAGAGCAAATAGAGTTGATGAGCTCACATCATCAATGATAAGACCAAGCCAGTCACCACATTGGAAACAGGAAGAAGAAGAGCTAGGAGAAGATCCTGAAGTGCTGGCCACTGAGAAGGGAGCTAAAGCAACAGTACCCGGGATACAAAGTGCAGCAATATAATATCATGATGGATGTGCATGCATGCATGGATGCATGGATGCACTGGAAGGATAGTCTAAAGATCTGAGCAGAACAGTGCATAGACTCAGGTAGGAGGGAGAGCTGGGGGGGTGGGGTCCTAGGAAGGATGCAGAAAGCCTAAACATGGCAGGTACTTTTAAAGTGGTGACTTGATAGTGAGAAACAGATGTAGTG
>NC_090870.1:18838450-18873450 GCF_036669935.1 Montipora foliosa | reverse complement strand
GTACATACAGTGCTCAAAATTAAAAAAAAATTCCAAGTTGGAGAGAGGCACCGTGAGAGTAAAGTGTCTTGCCCATGGCGGTGGAGCTTGAGTATCCCATAGTTTTGAGTGTGTGCCTGAGGTTTTTTGTGGAAGTCAGTTTCAGCATTTTCAAAATGGAGTCTTTGATCTCCACTGCCAGCAACATGTGAATTTTTCTATCTGACAATTTTTTATAAAAGCGACAGATATTCAAAACATGGGAAAATGCTCAACTGCTGAAAATGAATTATTGTTAACTTCACACTACTATCAGACATTCAACACAGAAAACTGTTGAGTGGGTGTGGGTGCTGCTTATCTAATATATTTTCTACTTTTGGCTCAGTTGTTGTTTTTTCTTTGGGCAACTAACCTTTTCATTTTACCAAAATCTAGTCACCCAGTAAACTTTCTGGTCATCTGGGATGATCAGACAACTGCTAATTTCAAGCACTGCAAATACCATTTGAATTTATTCAGAATGCCCCCCAACCTCATCAACCCTCGTCCAGGGCTCACCTCCAGAAATAATCTGGTTTGATCTTTATGAAACTTCACACATATGTATATCATACCATGTGCCTTGAGCTGGTTCACATTTAAGTAATGGATGAACAGAAGGTTCTGAAAAGACAATCATGAATATAATATTACTTATTAAAAACTGGATCATTGGATAATGCAATTCGAGAGTTTTGATTGGCTAAGCCATCATGGGTTATGAGCCATTATACCATGATCTACAAACACAGCAAGCATATGCATGATTTTTTTGGGCCTTTTTATTTTCATTGTAGTCTAGTTTTCTATATTTTGGGGGCGTTTTTAATAAAGCAATTATTTCACTCGCGCTTGTTGGATATGAGATGATTATAGCTATCTATCATCTCGTATCCAATGCGCGCTCATGGAATAATTGTTAAATATATCTACAATAAGTATGAGAGATAAGTACAAGGAAATCACACTGCACTCATGGCGGATATGTCCAGAAACGCCCTAATTAGATACACACACATTTCAATAAGCAGCACAGAGTATTCTCTTATAGATCTTCTCCCCAACTTCAACATCAGCACTTGAGTCTCAGAATACAGTCAATTAGTGTCACCAGAAGCACAAGATCTGCAAACTCTTTTCCTTGGAACAAAGCTGGGGATTTTAGGACAACAATTTTATGCCCAAATATGGACAAATATAAGATCGAAGCTGCATGCGCAGAAAAATGCGCAGGTTAGGTTACATCCAAACGTTAAGGATATTTTTAAACTTATAAAACCCCAGCTCTGAACCAGAGTGTAACGCTTCACGGTCATGAGCTTCTGGCATCACAAAGTGTCTCCCAAACACTGCCCTTCACGTAAGGATAAACAGCTACATTTACATGTACCCAAAGCCAAAAATAACGCTAACCTTTACCCGAACCCTATTGTGACATGTAAGGTAGTTAAGACTTGCTGGATGTCAAAATTGGGTGTGCATGTACCTGTAATTAGGTACATTTCTGGACATAAGTGAATTAAGCATCAAAGGAAAGGGCTAAAAAAGTCACACAGCACCTGTTACATTCTAATTTCATTACACACCTGGAGAAGGAGCTTCATCTTGTAATAGGGCAGGAAAGTCATTCTCAAACACAAATGTACTCTCATAGTCTGGATTTTCCTTTAAAAGAATAATATTGAATGATAACTGTCCAACTCTTGCACGTACATAAATGAGATGCAGTCTAAAATATCACAATAAAACGGCTGCCTGTTGTGCACAGTTGGGAATTGATGAATCTTTTTAGCCACTATCTCGAGAACATTTCTTTTTTATACAATTGCTCAAAGTGAAATACAATAATTTAAGGATAGTGCCTACTATTGTTATTGCACATACGTTCTGCGCATCTCAAGATATTCAGGTTTCCTATGGGTGGTGCTTACTAGCATTGGGGTATTAGAACTATGCGGAGAAAGCAGAACTCAGCAAGTGTTCTCAGTATTCAAAAAGAAAATTGGGGGGTAACCATGCATTTTTCTGAGTTAACTAAGCTTCAATTTAGAAAAGAACACCATGCATTGCTTTGTATTTTAGAGCTTTTTAAAAATATTGTTCATAAATTATCTTTGAAATATGCATGGGTACCCCCAATTTTATTTTTTGGATTTCAATAACACTTGTTGAGATCTGCTTTTCCATAAATCAGGAAAAAATGCCTTTCAATTAGTCGACACCATCCTTAAGATCTCACAACAATGATGGGTCCATACAAACTCTTTGCATTCGTGACAACTACTGGTACTTTCCAAAAGGTCAATAAGATACCGTATACATTTACCATGGATCCTTTGTGCAGATAATCAACAAGTCAGGGTGTTATTGAGTAATCATCAATAATAATAATTACTATTGATGAGCAACCCACACAATTTGCAGTTATTATTATCATTATCATTATCATTATTGCAAACCCTGATAAAGAACCAGATGGGAAAGGACACAAGTCACCAATCCATCCATGAGAGAAACATTACAGGACCCCAACAGAACAAAGGGACCCAAGCATTGAATGAAATCAACACTATGACCTGAACTTTGAAATCAATGCTACACTAATGAATTTACAAATGTCCCAGGGATCCTTCAGGGACCTGCACCCTTCGGATAGCTGCTCAGTTTAACCCATTGACTCCCAGGGGTTCCCCATTGACGAGTAAAATTGTCTGGCGTTAGACAGAGTAAAATACTAAGTCTGGCCAGTTTCGGCCGGTTTGGATGTCAATGGGTTAACCATGCAAGCCAGCATCAGTGTTGTTTGGGGAGGGGGGGGGGGGGGGGGAGGGACTGAACATAATTTGCCAAATGACACTTCTTGGTCAAAGATGCAATACAATGGTTCTTTTGTAGCGTCAACATGTGAGCATGGGCGATCAAAATAGACCAAGTATTTTCGGTAAATCAAGGTCATAAAATGTACTCACTTAATTAAGCTCTAAAAGAAGTATGAAGAACGATTTCTTCAATGCCCGAATATGTCAATAATTTTGTGAATTTCATTCTGCATTGTCTTGTTTGCATTCTTCCTTTCGATGTTGATAACAGTGATGTTGCCCCATTGTGGATCTTAAGTATGTCTTGATGCAGCAAAGGGAACTGAAAGACCTTTCAGCAGAGCACAAGGTTGCAGGAATTGTGGCCAGGTTGGAGGCAACTCTATATAGTACAGGTAAAATGGATACATGGACTTTACCATCATGGCTGCATTTTTTTCTCTGGCACAGTTCCCCGCAGTCAAAGTCTTCAAAGATTGATTTCTCACTTGATAGCCTCTCACTATCCACACCATAGAAATCTGACACAGTTTGGATGGTGTGTGTCACACCCCGGCTTGTAGGGAATGAGCACAGGTGCTGCGGTGATTGCTGTCTTCAAAAGCCTCCTGTTGGGCCTCTGTCCATTCAAACTATCCATGTGCTCTTTCTTTGTTAATCTTTTCAGAGGTTCGCAACAGCTTGAGACGTGTTGATATACCTCGATAGGTATGCCATCATTTGTAAAAATTAGACAAGTTCCCCGATTTCGCCCATTGTACGGCTGTATCGTTCACTTAATTAGAGATGGTGAACAGTCAGATGTTTAGCTGCTGATTTATGACTGTGATGTTTGTTGTAGTCGTGCATTCTGTGTAGCACTGCTGCCTGAGGCTGCTTCAGTCATTTTGTGGATACTCTTCGACTTTCCTCTCTTGTTCCTGGGATCCTCGTTGCCAATGTAGTAACTGAAGGGTTCTTTATATTAGAGAGACACAAGTGACTACACGGATAATCAATAATCAACTTGCTATTATAAGACCATGTTCTCGCAGCTCTACAATAATCATGTGACTTCTCGTTCAATTGCATAATCATGTACTGTCATATTACTACAAGTGCCAAAGTGTTGGTTAGAGTGTACAGTTTCGCGTTCAAAATTTGATTTGGCCAGAAAACTCTAAGGGGGTACAGTGTATTTACATGAGACCAGGACGAACTCAGAGCGGTATGAACTTGGACTGGTATGCAACTTTTGCAGCTGTTTACATGAAACCAGGACGAGATGCTTGATGCCTGGTTTCGGGATGAAATTATATGTTTTGTATCAATATATGGCTGACTCAAAAGCACACAGGCTTGAAATTTCTGGACCCGGTCTGAGATTTGTTGTCACTTACATCATTGAAACCGGTACGAGGATTTCTCGTCTCGATCCAGCAACCGAGACGAAGTCAGACCGGTTTGAGGTCATTTTCAGGCCGGTCTCATGAAAACGCATGAAAGGAAATGTATGGAGGCCCGGTCGGAGTTCGTCCCGGTCTCATGAAATTATCGGTCTCGTTTCCTGTGGGAAGAGTTTGTGTCGGTCTCCACATCTCTGCCCTGTGCAGCAAGACGGCGACTACATTGGCTTTAAAAATGCGCAACTTGGTTGTAAATCACAACCTACATCTCCACTGGTTATTCGCTAGAGTCGTCCATCACCCCCAATCAAACGATCATAAAACAAGTTACTCTTTACCTTTCCACTTGCGCGCACTGTCCGGGGACATAACGGGTTCTTTGGATCCCAGCGCGGGATTTCATCTTCTTGTGGTTTCTCAGTTTGTCCTTTCCACGGTCTTTTCATTCTGTGAGGTGAAACTAGAATCCAATCGCCACGAAGAGGATTGTATCTAGTATGCTGAAACTCTGTGGGATCAAATACTTTCCCCCTTTTTGATGCAACGCGCTCTTCGCTGGCCATTTTTGCTTTAGTTAATAGAACTGCGCGCGGTGATGAAATGGCCACGGGATGGTCACGAGGTTCCTAGCTAGGGTGGGGTGGGCATTCTCCCAAAAATCATGTGGATGTCTTAGGACCGAATCATAATTCAGGACTTCTTGTTGTGAATAATAGCACATAATTTCCACCCAGAAGGCGCAAAATATCGCTTTCGAGTCCTATGTGACTGACAAACAAAACACCTGGATAAAGGTCGAGTTTAGACGAATGAAGCAGAGAGGATCTCCCTCTTCCAGCCACTTTACGACGACATATGGAGGATGACCGCATTAAAAAGGCATTGAAGAGATGGGTCATTCAAGGGCCCTCGTTCTATAAATGGACATCACAAAAATAGCTCAGGGACCGGTTGCTCGAAGCCTAGATAGCGCTAACCCTTGCTTGGTTAAAAGGTATCAAAAGCTATTGGTTTCCATGGTATTTAACGCTGGTTAGCGCTAATCATGCTTCGAGCAGTTGGTTAGAGCGTCGCACCGGTATCGCGAGGTCACGGGTTCAAACGCTGTTGAAATCCTAAATTTTTCAGGATTCTTTACGCAATTTCAAAAATTGAGTTCATAACTGCGAGGATCATAGCTTCACTTGATTTCATATCCGCAGTTCATATATGATCCATTTCATATATTTCATTTCATCGTTGAAAAATTAATGTCGTCTCTTTTTGGAGTGTCGGGCAGATAATTTGAACTTTACTAAAATTACCTTTGAAACTTTTCACTACCGATTCGTTTGTCTTGATTGATAAAGATATTTTTGAAGGAAATCAAATTGGAGACATAATAGACTGATCTGTTAGTTAGCGATACATGATCAATAGTTTAATACTAATAACAATACAACTTTATGGGGTAAATACAAATTACTGGTAAAACCAGTAGTTTACAAAATCTTAACCTCTGTCTTTCTAAACTTGAACTAATTAGCGTTTACATTTGACGAAATATCTATGAAAATAGCACTGACGTGCCTCTGTACTTCAAAATTTTCTGGGAGAGCATTCCCCTAGACCCTCGTAACGACTTGTGTCTCAGGCTCTCGCTTCATTGCCCCCCCCCCCCCCCCCTAAGGAGTTTGTTGGATAAGGTAGATTCAAGACTATATGGAGTTTATGTTTTTCGCAAATATGATACTAAAAAAATCAATTTAATACTTAATCTTCCTTCTTTTTATCACAATTTGGATGTGGTTTTCAGTAACAATCCTTTGTGCAACCCATCAGCCATTATGACTCCTACTAAAGATGACATCTTGCAACGCGCGAGGTTTTTGCTAATTGAAAATGGGTTAAAAACAATTTACTCAGAGACCCCTGATGAAGAAAGACTAACTGTGCTTTTATTCATGATACACTCACAATCAGGCTGGACTATTCTGCGGGATACTGCGTAGGATCGCTGTCTAAGCGTGTTCATACACGTATCTGTACTTGACCATATTTGATTCCTTTTTCGCGATGGTTATATATCATTACTTATTGGGACCTGGAGTCAGTCACCTCGTCTCACTTGCAAGTAATATTTCTCTGCCTGTGTAAGTATTCCTATATTTATTTATTATTTCACGTGTGGGTACATTATATAATCATCTCATTAAGAGATAAACAAACAAGTTGATCGAGCTCGCGCTTTCCATCTGACAGAACTGACCGGCCAAGACCGGGCATTTGGAAGGACTAACTCTACAGCGCCTTGAAAGTAACACACTTCAAGGATGATATATACTTCAGAAGAATGCGAGGGATTATCATGAAAATGTTCTTTATAAACTGACGGAAACAGCCCCAAGATATTCCTGTAAAATTATCTCGAAAATCTCACCCATTTAACTTCAGATTAGTGTGCGGGTATAGGACCTTTAACCAGCAGTTTATGGGCTGGCTTGATATTTAAAATGCATATTTTTGAATAACTATATTCTTGTTTTGTATTATGGACCGGTGGGGAAGGGGGAAGGGAATGATGCTAATTGTAGGGAGGTGGGTGGGTCAGAAAAATTGATACTTTGAGAAAAGGGGGACTGCGTGAATTTATGTAAAGGGTACTGGCAAGCTTTAATTTTCAAGATATTACCAAAAATGGCGAAAAAATATGACATATTCTAAACCGAATTTGCGTAGGGAAAGGGGGAGGAATAAAAACGACTCAGGTATACGGAACGTGAAGATGAAAGATACCGTATTTTAATCAGAAGTCTTTTAGATATAGATTTTGTAATAAAAACTAACGATAAAAAGTCACGACGTTTCGACCCCTCGGAGGTCATTTTCAAGTGAGAATAAAAGTTTTAAGAATTAGCATAAATATGTAAAAACTAGATAAAAATGCGGCGAACGCCGAAATGTGATAAAAATATGTACAAAAGTGTAAAAAGTGCTAAAAATATATGGAGTAATGAACGGTAGCTAGAGAAAACAATAGACAAAAAATAATTAATTACAAGAACTGTTCTAAACAAATAATTTGGCGCGGATAGAGCCACGTTGACGCGAGATATAAACGGTCACTGATAAATACCATGCTTAACCGTGCGTTTAAGCTCTCGTCTACATGGAAGGCCTTTCACGAGGAATGTGAACGCCTCAAAGAGATCTTTTCCCGTCTGTGTTATCCTGAAGATCATGTACAGTCCACCATCCGCCTTTTCGTTGATTCAAAAGTTTCCGAGGAATCACGCACCCACGTTGATGAGAAGCGTGGGGACCCAATCAGAGTTGTGTTGCCCTTCAAGGACCAAAAATCTGCGAACGCCGTACGGAGACAACTTGCCGACCTAAGCCGTAAGATCAGTGCGGATATTACCCCTGTCTACACGAGCAAAAAGATCAAAGAAGAGATCCGGGTCCGTGAAGAGAAGCCACCCCTTGTAAGCCAACAGTGCGTTGTGTACCAATTCAAGTGTGACCTGTGCGACGCAGGTTATGTCGGATATACCTGCCGGCACCTTCACCAGCGCATTGAAGAGCACAAAGGGGCAACCATCGGCGACCATCTGAGAGAGAAACATGCATTGGAACCTAACAACATCGCAAAGAGTTTTAGAATTCTGAGAAAGTGCCAGAACAAGTTTGATTGTCTTGTTTTTGAAATGTTTTTATAAAAGAACTGAAACCATCGCTAAACAAACAGTGTGACTCTATCCGCGCCAAATTATTTGTTTAGAACAGTTCTTGTAATTAATTATTTTTTGTCTATTGTTTTCTCTAGCTACCGTTCATTACTCCATATATTTTTAGCACTTTTTACACTTTTGTACATATTTTTATCACATTTCGGCGTTCGCCGCATTTTTATCTAGTTTTTACATATTTATGCTAATTCTTAAAACTTTTATTCTCACTTGAAAATGACCTCCGAGGGGTCGAAACGTCGTGACTTTTTATCGTTAGTTTTTATTACAATACCGTATTTTCGATGAAATTCTGAATTATTTCAGCATAGTAATATGGTCATTGTATGCAATAAATCCCGTATGACTTGTAACCTACCACAACCTCGGGTAAAATCCCATACAGAAAACTACGGATTTTCAAAATGAGTTTTATCCTAACTAAAAAATGTTTTCCGATTTGCGAGGAATAGCCGTACAAAAGGGTTTCAGTCGCTTGTGTTAAAGGAAATTATGGGAGGAAGGTACAAAAAGACGTTTAGAACGGGGCGGGGTCAGGAAAATGACGTAAAACTGTTGCCACCCACGCACCCACCCCTAACCCTCTAATTTTTGAACTGCCCCTTTAGAGGAAATTAGGGAGCTTAAGCTTGCGGGTTTTAGCGACGCAGACGGCAACCGGAAGAGAACATTTCGAGTGCCAGGACAGTGGTGTCTCCCAAATTTTTATACCAATCATCTCTAATAGAGAAAAGATACTTAGTAATGGAAATGTGGTTGTGTGAAGACAAGTTAAAAGGGAAAACAGCCCACTTCCGGTTGCCGTCCGCTTCTTAAAAACGCGCGTGCTTAAGGACGGTGCCTACTATTGTTATTGCGCATACATTCTGCGCATCTCGATATACTAGGATTTCCTATGGGTAGTGCTTATTAATACAGAGATATTTTTGCGCGGTTCAAAACCATGGGGAGAAAGCAGAATTTAGCAAGTGCTCTTGGTATACAAAAAGAGTATTGGGGGTAACCACGCATTTTTCAGAGATAATTAAGCTTCAATTTGGAAAAGAACGCCATACATTGCTTTGTATTTTAAAGCTTTTTACAAATGTTGTTGATTACTTATCTTCGAAAAATGCGTGGTTACCCTCAAATTTCGTTTTGGATTTCAGTAACACTTGTTAAGATCTGCATTTTCCGCATATTCAGTAAACCGAGCAAAAATACCTTTGAATTAGTAGGCACCGTCCTTAAGCAATTGTCTTTTATAGACGCCTGAAAAATTCAGGGGGCTACAACCGTGGAATGGTCGACCAACTGAGCTATGAAGCCACGTAGTTGGGAGCACTTAGCCTGCGAAGGCAGAAGTATTTCCGGCAGTCGTTGTCCGGCATCCTGTACTGCGCATATGGTGTGTCAACATTTCAATCTCATTCCCAGAGCCTCCGTTACCCTTTTCCAGCAGAACGGGCGCGGGAGGCTCTGGAATAATCCAAAACCGGAACCAGAAAACTCTGGTTTCGGTTAAATAATTGCGTGTGCGTGAGGGAAGACGGTTAGAAATCTTGCCATGACAGCGCTTACTTTGTACTCGCGAGAGAGTACATATGAGTTTAAACACATCTCCTAATAAACTCGAAGTTTTTAAACTGCGGAGAATAAACAATAACGAGATACATTTTATCAATCAAAACAGATTTCAGCATCTGGTGTCACGCAAGTGAAAATTGCTGTATTTTCAAAGACAAAAACGTTACGGAACTGGTAAGTTGTAAAAAGACTTATCTCTAGATCATCTTCAACCTCGTGTAGATAAAAATCCAGAAGAAAGCACGATTTTCGAGTTTAGACTTTGAAAATGGCAGGAAATGTTTTTCAACAGCCAATCAAATATGGCCCTTTTTGGATTCCACCAGAGTCTCTCTTTCCCGACCGCTGGTCAAGGGAACGATGACCCTGGGAACGAGATTGAATATTTATAAATTGGATCAAATTTTCAACATTGTAAATATTTCTAAAGTCGATCATAGGCGCTGAAACAGTTCTCAAAACACGCGAGAGAAGTTGTGAATGACCCATAACACTTTGCGAATAAGCGTGCGCATTCCGAGAACATGGCGAATTTTGTTTCGATTTCATTCTCGAGCCCAGAGCTCTTTTAGGAAGCTAAATGTTTTAAGCAAGAGCCGATACAACGTAAATTTGATTTGATTTTAGTGGTGTACTATATTTCGGCTGGCCAAACCATGCAGCCTTCTACAGGTACAATGAGAGTTTACATTGAATTGATTCTATGTACATATATCTATATAGTAAATGGCTGCTGACGTCATACTGGAAAAAATGTGATAAAACATGGCAGTTACAACGAATTTGAATTCAAATACTAAGAGTCAAGGAAAAATAACGGAAATCACTCAAAATAATAAACTGAAATCTATTAATGCGTTTCTTCGCGGATATTAAGACCGTTGGGATCAATTGTCCTGCCTTTTAAAATTAAAAAAGCTTCCCTGGCCTTACGGATCGAGTCTCCGTTAGAAAATATTTTTTCGATAGGAATTAATTGCATGTCCTTAGAGATGTTGTGGGGAGAGGAGAGGAAATGTTCTGCGACTGTAGTAGGTTTGGATTTGGTGGTAGCGTTATCTAAAGTGCGGCGGTGTTCATTAAAACGGTCTTTTAAACGTCGTTTAGTTTCTCCTATGTACTGTATATGGCATCTGTTGCATTGAATCATGTAGATAAGCTTTTTAGTTTCGCACGTTATGTGGAAATTAATGGAGCGCGTTTCGCCAGTAGAGAAGAATTTGTAGTTGGTTAGTCCATGGAAAATGTAAGGACAGGTGCCGCAGTTTTTGCCACAGGGAAAAGAACCTGAAGGAAGTGCAGAATTAGAATGAGTTACATTAGGGGACAGTTTAGCTGTTACCAGCAGGTCTCGAAGGTTAGGGGAGCGCCTGAAAGGCACAACAGATAGATGTAGGAAAGCATTTTTGCAACGGTCAGAAGAAAGAAGTAGATTGTAGTGTTTTAATATTATGTTGAAGATGGAAGGAAGTGATGGATTATAGGTCGTTATGAAAGGTATACGTATGCGTTTGGGTTTGTTTATCTGTTTAGGTTGTAGGGTATGTATGCGGGTAATGTCTGCAGCGCGTTGTATTTGTTTAGTAACAAAGTCGCGTTTGTAACCTCGTTTCAGAAGGTATGTCGTTAGTTCAGTGGTGCGAATCGTGAACGTTTCGTCGGTAGAACAAATTCGTCGTAGGCGGAGTGCTAGGCTGAAAGGAATGGCTTTTTTTGTGTATAGAGGATGACAAGAGGAATAAAGTAAATGTTGGTGTTTGTCCGTGGGTCTCGTGTATAGGTCTGTATTTATGTTTCCGTCACTAGTTAGTGAGACGTTAACGTCAAGGAAAGGAACATTGGTGGGAGAGTGTGAGCTAGTGAATTTTATGGTAGGGTGAATGTTGTTGAGATAATCGATAAAAATTTTAAGGTTCTCCGGACTTTCAGTCCAGATCATAAAAATGTCATCGATGTATCTCAACCAAGTATGAGGTTGAAATGGGGCGTTCCTTAGAGCATTTTTTTCGAAAAGCCCGAGGAAGAGGTTAGCAAAAGAGGGGGCCATTTTAGTGCCCATAGCTGTGCCGTGAATTTGAAGGTCGTGGCTATCATTAAAAGTGAAGTTATTCATGGTAAGAATCAAGCGGATGAGGTCGTAAATAGTGCCAGTAGCTATAGGAATGGTGTTGTGAGGATCAGTGCGTAAAAAATGATCACAAGCATTAATACCTTCATTATGTGGAATATTAGTGTACAAAAATGAGACGTCAAGTGTAACTAATAGTGAATTAGAGGGTAATTTGCCAATGGTAAGGAGTTTATTGAGAAAATCGAAAGTGTCTTTGACATAAGATGGTAGTTTGTGGACAAGAGGTTGAAGATGGTAGTCAATAAAATGGGATATGCGTTCAGTGGGATGACTATTAGATGAAACAAAGGGGCGTCCTGGGTTATCGAGCTAGTGTACTTTGGGAAGACTGTAAAAACGTCCTGGTTTTACGTCAGGTTGTATTAGGTATTGTTTTGTCTTGTCGTCAATGAGGTCTTCAGTGTACTACAGTCGCAGAACATTTCCTCTCCTCTCTCCACAACACATCTAAGGACATGCAATTAACTTGATTCCTATCGAAAAAATATTTTCTAACAGAGACTCGATCCGTAAGGCCAGGGAAGCTTTTTTAATTTTACAGGGCAGGACAATTGATCCCAACGGTCTTGATATCCGCGAAAAAACGTATTAATAGATTTCAGTTTATTATTTTGAGTGATTTCCGTTATTTTTCCGTGACTCTTAGTATTTGAATTCAAATTCGTTGTAACTGCCATGTTTTATCACATTTTTTCCAGTATTACGTCAGCAGCCATTTACTATATAGATATATGTACATAGAAGCAATTCAATGTAAACTCTCATTGTACCTGAAGAAGGCTGGTTTGGCTAGCCGAGATATAGTACACCACTAAAATCAAATCAAATTTACGTTGTATCGGCTCTTGTTTAAAATATTTAGTTTCTCAACTTGTAATTACGCCGATCAGATCAAGACACTGGTCCAACGTACACCGACAGGAAGATTGTCCACAGTTGCTTGCTTCAAAACTCTTTTATGAAGCAGTGTAAAGCACTGGGGTCGAGAATGGTTTCGATTTACGATAATCGAGATAGACAGGTACGATGGTGTTTTACTCTTAAACGAGCACGGCAACCTACATTTTTTACTACATAACTTTGGTGTTCAAATTATCCCCTTTCAATAAAAAAAAATAAAAAAGTTTTTTTCAAGGAAAAAAAAGATATAGCTTTCTTCCCCAGTATGTCTATGAAAGACTATCGATGTTGTGTAGGTGTAGCCCTTTGCTGCTGCAAATTACAAAGGAATGACTTTTTCAGTCAGTAAAAGTACTTCCTGCGCCATGGATGTTAGTCCGGTCTGAGTTCGAACCCGAGACCTCCCGCGCGGCAGTCGGATTCTCAAAATATTTCAACGAGTCTTAACTTTCTTCATATTTCGTCTGTGAATTAAACACCGGAAGCATTGTGCAGAGTCGTTTGGTCAGAGGATTTCTTCTACGCTCATGCGCATCAGGGACAACAGAATCAAGAGGGCAACATGGCGCTCCTCAATCAAAAAGCGTTTGAACGCAAGCTGCAAAATATGTCGTCCACACAAGACAGTGTGCAAACAGTATCTCTATGGATGATTCACCACAAAAAGCACGCAGAGGATATGGTTTCTGTATGGTTGGAGCAGTTAAAGAAAGGTAAGATTGCTGTTAAAATAAATGATCAAGCCGTCGTTATTTCTCGATCTTTTTCGCGAAGTCAAAGCGATTTGTTTGAAATTCAGTAAGTCAGTTCAGCGGCGCTGGATTGTGATGTGTTAAACAGGTGTTGTTGTTATTCTAGCTTCGAAAGCGGATAGACGTTTGGTTCTCTTTTACCTGGCCAACGATGTTCTTCAAAATAGCCGCAAAAAAGGAAAGGAGTTCTCCAACGCTTTTACGAAGATTCTGCGAGATGCAATGCCTTTTTTGAGGTTTGCAGTGTTTTGTAAATGCAATCTCCTCTTTATGCTTTTCCTTAGATAACCGATCAGTGTCTAACATGTGACATAAATCCTATTTTTCAGCGATAAAACCATCAAAACTAGTGTTGAGCGAGTGATAAAGATTTGGGAAGAAAGGAGGTTATTTGAGAGTGATTATTTGGAGGCCTTGCGGGGAAAATTAGGTAGGACATTTTAAAATTCTTGTTGCGACCGCGATTTTTAGATGAAAATGCCATATTTTTTATTAATGGCTGCATTATCAACGTGTTTAAAAACAAATATGTCAAATTTTCGTTGACACTTCATTTACTGATGAAACGTTTAAAACCGGATTATTAATTTATCATTCGGTGGAAGCTTTATTATTAAAATAATAATACTAATAAATGTAAAAATAATGATAATGATAATGATATAATATTTTACATACAAGATTGTTCTGAGCCCATCAGAAGTCCAAAATTCTTTTTTTTCCCTGAAGAGCTTACATTGTATTCAAAGAACCATGATACAGTTGGTTTGTGGGGTTGCATATGGGCTCACAGAAAATTGAACATCAGGTCATTTTATTCATCATCTATTTCTTGGTGTTTTGAAGAGATTTCAGATTGAATGGTATGAGAAAAGTCCTCAGCATCTCAGGTTTGCTTGAGGCTTGGTTTGAAAGCAATGTATTGCAAATTTTGGAATACATTTTGGGCTCATCAATGCTGAGTGGCTACAAACGTATTTCTACATCTTTCCTTTTTATAACCTTAGGTGTTCAATTTAACAATTATAAGAGAGGTTCATAGACAATACTCATTGAATCAAAACATACACTGTAGTCTTAGATTTTATTATGGCTTTTTACCCACCTCCATATATGGTTGAAATTAGTATTTCTCTGCCAGAGGATATCACAGTTCAATATTCAATGTATTCACACAGTTATCCCTTTGCCCAAATATATGTATTTTATATCTTACTTTCACTGACATGATATGAATACACTTTGAGTTGTGTGGACAATAATTAAGAACTATTCACCGAAGTGGGGGTGGCTAGTGGTGGATATTTACCAAGCTGCAAAGCGGCGAGATAAAATCTCCGCCACTAGCAACCGACACTGAGGTGAATAGTTCTTTTAGTATACTAAAACAGTGAGATTATATAGCACAAAAAGATGATTTTAACTCATTTACTTCTGCAACAATTACAACATTCTCGGGCGCAAATCCCACGCGATTTGCTTGAAGGTGAAGAGCAGTTGAGGTTGAGTAGTCAATCACGGCATGCCTTCAACACTATCCACAGTTTTAGTATATGCCAAATATATGTACATGTATACATTAATTTCAATCAAAATGAAGGGAAATTTTTTTACAAAGAATCCCCCTGTTTCGCATGGTAGCATATGAAAATAACATACAATGTAATTTTGTCACTGGCACACAACCATCAGCTATCGTACAATAATATTTTTATCCAAAGTTGTGAAACTACCAAAAAGGTAAGCTGTGTCTGCAGAATAATCTGTCCATTTTAAAAGAAAAGGTTGCTGTGTAATTTCTGCTGAATTTTGCCCTTTGTGTACTCAGTATGCAATAAGCTAGTCACCTTACTTCTGGATGGGTGAAGGAAACTAGCACCAAGCAAGAACAAATGAAGGATGATGGCAGATTTGTCATTGGATAATCAATTATTAAATTACTATTATTGCCACTATTATCATTATTATTATTATTTTTACTGAAAAAGTATTATTTTAACATGTTCTTTTTCACTGACATTTTTCTCTGTCTTGTTTGTAAAATTTTCTTTTCACTAGATTCAGGAGGGGTGCCAGTTGTTAGCAAGAAGACCAAAGAAAAGCAGCCAGAGAAAGAGAAAGAGAAAGAGAAGGAGAAAGAGAAGGAGATCAAACCCATTAAGCAAAAACGATTACCACCTGCAGATTTTAAGGTACAGTGTTAAGGAGCCCTAGATGGCTTTTGATGTTTACTTATAGGCAATTACCACAACCTCGTTCCCAGGGTTTCTCTCCTCTGCCTCCATTGTCATTGAGAAAAGACCCTGGTTCAGGCTGGTCACATGCCTCACAAAATCTGGGAGGTAAACCAAATATATGTTAGGGGAGGGGAAGCAATGTACGCCTCGTCATCATTGCAATTGGGAGAATCAGCATGCATTTGGTTTTGTGGTCAGACGAGCATTGACAAAACGTTTTACTGCAAGTTATTTTATGTATGACATGTGGAATTCGACATGGAAGGCAAAAGTTTGTTGTCAAATCAATCAAACACTAGAGGAAATACACTTGCATCATTTGAATTTTCACCTGTGTTGGCTGTGTGAAGGTCTGGATTCAAGCTCAAGTGAGCAGTTGAATTGCGTAATAACGAAGCTTGCAACACTTTTAAAGAAAAGAAGGTTTGGCATGCAAGAAAACAATCAAAAGGTTTATCCATCGAAACAAACTTGTTCAGTAATCAATCAGCCAGTGTCATGTTTTATATGTCACATGTTGACCTCAAATCAGACTGTATGAACATGTGAAGGTATTAGATTTTGTTCTTTGATTTTAGTTATTCTTTTGAACGTTAAACAAAGTGTTTCCTAGGTTGCAATCTTGTACAGCAAGCACACAGTTTTTCAACAACTTCATGCAAATTGTCGTTAAGATATTTTTTACAACTGCACACAGTTTAGAGCGGTTTTCAATTGAGTGTCGAAAGTAATTAGCAAATTACTTTGGTTTTGCATTGTTTCTCTCAGTGATTGGTTCAAAGTTCTCGCGACACTTTTTCAACCAATCAGAAGTGAAACCAAAACCAATCGTAGCTCGTGCGTGCACATTTTCCCGCGCTTTGTGTCGGCTACATGTAATTACTTCAAGTTTTGATTGGTTTAGTAGATTGTCTCCGTCCTTTTTGATTGGCCAAAGTAATTACTTTGGTTGTGGTTTTACGACACTCATTTGAAAACCGCTCTAACGTAATTAATTTATAACACAAATTGTGAAGTATATTTTAAGCCTCGGTAGAATGAAAGAGACATTTTATCAAGCAGACATACATGTAGTGTTTGGTGTATTGTTTATGATAGTGTATATTCCGTAGAAGCAACATTATTTGCTAACAAAATCAAATATTTTTGTGAATGTCAATCGCCGCTCGACATGACTCACCTCTAGGTGTTATTGGTCATAAAAGCTTGACCGCTTTTGTGGTAATTCATCTCCTGTGGGAAGATCATCTCAGCTCTTTTGGCTTTTTATTGTAAAGTAAAGATAATACACTTGCGCCCAGTTGCATGATCAAAATATAATGAAAACCCTACCCTAGTGAGAAAATGTTTGTAGAGGAGTGCCACATGACTAGCCCGAACCCGAGTCTTTCTCCTCAACGACAAAGGAGGTAGAGAAGAGAGACCCTGGGATTACTAGAGTAACTAATTTTGAATCAGAGTTGTATTAACCCATTGGCACCTCAAATGCTACTAGGATACAATTGCTCTAGAGTAAAATTGTCTGGCATTAAACAGAGTAAAACCTCACTCCCAGGGGTCATTAGGTTAAGGATTGAGGATTTATAGATTTGGAG
Source organism: Montipora foliosa (assembly GCF_036669935.1). NCBI lineage: Eukaryota > Metazoa > Cnidaria > Anthozoa > Scleractinia > Acroporidae > Montipora > Montipora foliosa. The sequence continues at coordinate 18,856,316 of NC_090870.1, read as the reverse complement.
CTAGTGTGTTCTCTGGGGTATAGATATACTGTATGTTTTTTTTAATTTTGCAAGTAAGATACATCTTTGGGTCAGAGTAAAGTTGTTTTGATGCATTTTGATAAAATGGGGTAGTTGGTCAAGTCTCTACCCACCTTTTCAATGTAGACTTTTTCCTTCGTACATATTTCCACAGTATTCATCAGATAAAGTTACCCATGGTTTGAACTATATGAAATAAAATAAATAAATAAATAAATAATAATAATAATAATAATAATAATAATAATAATAACAATAAATAATAATAATAATTTATTATCTTATTTTTATTTCTTATCTTGTAAAAGCCATCCAAATTGATAGATGCTTTAAAAGCTCTGAGGGATTTTGAGGGAGAATTAACTTTGAAGGAATCTCAACTGAACTCCTTGAGGATTGATGTGTCGGATTTGGAAACTGTTCGACAATTGAAAGGTTTGTCATGATTTTGGAATTAAACTGGCATCATATGTGGGGAAATTGACCAGCCTGAAGTTACCCAGTGCTTGAACTGGAGACAAATTTGTTACTGTGATAATTTTGAAATGTTTACAGCAAGTTATTAGTTCAAGTTTCAAAAGCTATTGAGTGAGTTAATGTGATCTCCTAGATTGGCCAAGAAGTAGTGGTGGGAATCGGTTGAGATTTCACATTCGATCATCAGAAATAATCAGATTGCCCCAACCGATCGATCATCGATTATAATCGGAAAAATCTACCAATAAGCATTCCACATATTTTTCATCTAAATAGAGGTCAAAGTGGGCCCTCCCTTCACTTGATGAAAACCAAAATATTCCCACACTTTTGACCTGGCGTTTCCAGGATAGCGAAAGATCTCTAACTCGTCCATTTTAGCCGCCATATTGGACTCGTCAGCAACATGTAAGCGAGGCATGTCTGAGAAAGGACACTGGGAATTGGGGAGAGATTGGGGAGAGCGAAACAAAACATTTTCAAGCCGAAACGAACAATTGTTCATCTTGGATCAGAGGTGACATTATCTTCCTCTGGTGATTTGTAAATACATTTGAGATCTATTTCAAAACTTATTTTGGTTGTAGTGATACTACAAACGCGAAACAGTGAGCTTGTAATTTATGTTTTGGCTCAGTTGTTTACGAAATACAAAGCGGCTTAGCATGCCACATCTTTTAAATAAGCATGAGGTATTTGAAGTGACAACAACACAGAGAACAGAGTACCGCCAGGTAAACACAGTCAATCTTAGATTATATCTGCTGTTGTGACTTAGAAGTTAGGAGTCCATGAAAAAAGACAACTCACACAAGATATTAAACGAACATTTTTATTTATTTTAATACTTTTATTTGTCCCCAATAAATTTTTAATTTTTCGGCGACAATCGATTATGAAAAAAGCAAAATCGATTGTCGTGTCGCTTGAACTTTTCGATCAACTTTCGATTATAATCGATCATCGGCCCACCACTACCAAGAAGGCATCAATAGTTTCCTTAAAATGAGATGATTAGAGTACATGTACATATACATGTATTATTATGCAGAACCAAGGGAAACCAGGTAGATTTGTAGTTGCTTTTAGCAGAAGAGATTTTTGCACTCTATTACTGCAATTTTCATAATTATTCAGTTGAATCTCATCTTCAAGCGCCAACGGCCAAATTGCATTTTGGCTTCCATCAATCAAACTTCCGATGCCAAGCTGAGAGTTGACCCAAAACCAAGGATGCCAAAATCAATTGATGCGTGACATAACCTACCAATCAGCATCTTTGGTTCCTACAGTCCATTTGTACGTTTGAACATGATGCTGATGGAAAGTAATGAAATCTATGTGAATCTTTTCACCGAAGAAGCTCTAAAAAGATGTCAATGGTATTCGAGCTGTGAAATAAACAAAAACTCCAGTTCACTTTCTGGCAGCAGAGTCGATCATCCCAGCCATGTTCGGAAATTTGATTGATGGAAGCCAAAACACTTGAGAACCAAAGCACTTGAAGTTGAGATTCTGAGAATTGCAGTAAATGTTATTGTATTGATCGTCATTGGAAGTGCATGTTTAGTTGGAATGACCATCCGAGCTTTTGCAAGAAGATTGTGGATTACAATAGCATGTGCTGAGTTTTCTTTGCTTAAATTAATTCCAATAAAGGCAATTTTTACATGTATATGCACAATGGAATCATTATAAACCAATTCAAAAAGGAAAGAGAAATAATTAATTAAAAGTTACCCTGGTAACTAGCAGGCATGCTGGCTTCCCAGAATTATGGTGATGTTCGTTTTGCCTGCAGTTTCAGATCATATTCAACAAAATTTTAATCCAACCATTTTGTCATCTGTTATTATTTTCGCGTTGTGGGTAATTGAACTGTTTTGTCAGATCGCACAGGTGGTGGCAAATTTTGTGAAGAATATGAAGTAGCTACTACCAAACTTGAAGAGTTTTCTGAATTGCTGAAAAGAGAACAACAGGAAAGGACAGATCTAATAAAAGTATTAGAAGATGGTGAAGCATTCTATGATACTTCCTATGGTGAAGTCAAAGTGATTGTGCACGTAAGTAACTTTTTACAAAAAATAATGTTTGAAAATTGGTTTGCTCGTGACAAATCTTTATATGCCAAGTTGGACACATAAAAATGTTATGTACTTTGTAGCTTGGAGCATTTTCAGGTGAGCATTTTGCCAATTTAGCAGCAACAACATGGATGTCTTGCATACATAATTTCTGCTTAGAAAGTTTTTTTGGTTTCACAAACTGGTCGTTTTCAGTTTTACATGTACCCTTAATTAGGATTTGTAACAGTCTTTCATTCGTTAACAAGAAATGAGATCTTGTCTTACATTTTATTTACATCTTTCTGAAGAATTTCAGGTGGGCATGTTGTCGATTTTAGCACATTTAAGACTACATGTAGTTAGGCAAATTTTCATACTGCAACATTTTACATAATGCACTTGTTGGGCTTGTCAATCATTTCCCATCTCTTCTGCCTGTAAGTTTGGCTGTTTATCAGTGCTATTTTAAGGTATGGGATGGGCATGGTATCTGATTAGGTTTTTATTTGTTTATCATTTTCCTCTGCCCCTAGTCCTTTTTCAATCAACAACTTAACCATGTCAACCTTTCACTTAAACTTCGGGTTTTTTATCTGTCCATGTTTTTTTCATTGTTATCCATTTATGTCTAAATAAATAAATAAATAAATAAATAAATAATAACTTTATTGAATTGTCAAGATACTTAAGCATTAAAATACTAATTGGTGACACAACAAAATATTAAATGAAAACTAATATTTAAAATATACATATGTTAACAATTTTAAAAAGACTATCTATAAACTTTGCTTAATAATATCCAAATGTATGGATTACAGTAAAACACCTGCAAGTGGATTAAGAACATCAGGCTGAAATTTGGCCAATAAAGCACCATATAAATAAGAACAAATTCAGCCTGATAAATAGAACATGTTCTTAATACAAAGGGAAACTTATATCAAAGTGCTATGGTGTATAGGACCATTACAAACAATAAAATCTATTACAAAACAGCATTGTACATGTATGTTAATTAAACCTCTAGTAATATATGATTTGAAGAATTTCTGAAACCAATTTTTAAATGAGATTTTACGAACACTTTCAAGCTGATTGGTCATCTCAAATAAAAACACAATCACCCTAAAACCTGAAAAAAGTGTTCTTATATGCGGGTGTTTATTGTATTATAGTTTATTATGCATGCTTCTCCAGGTTGTTGCAAATTCACATATTTGCTTTTTTCGAGGTCTTATGTCAGTGACAAAGATGTAAGACATTAAAAATGTCTTCAAATTATTAAGTTTTGTGACATTTTAAAAATTGTGATTCACTTACCGGTTTTTAAGACCATTCTAAAGTTTACTCTGTTTTTGCCCCAAATCTAGGCATACAAGACTTTTGGTAACCGCCTGACATCCTTGAAGAAAAAAGTTGACTCTAAAGTGAACAGGCTTGCACAGAAAGCCGCAGAGAAAGCTAAAACAGGGCCAGTGTCAGCACCTCAAGCTTCGTTTTTGACCTCTGGTCTGCCCGATGTTGCTGTGGAATCAGCTCCCTCCACTCCATCTCAGACTCAACCTGAAGCTGATAAATCACCAGAGGAGGATAAAACTATTGATCCAACTGTAGACAACATTGAAGTAGCAGACATGGACATTGAAGATGATTCAGACAGTGACAAATCAGAAACAAGTGAGGAGGCTAGCGCTAGTGATGATCCCAAGGGCAGTAATGATCAGACTCCTAATTCCACTGAAAGCTCTGGGTCTCAGCCAACAAAATCAACTCCCCTGGAGCTTGACAATTCTTCAGTTATTCCTCCTGCAGTTCCTACAACTCCTGCTCAGCCACTGGGCCCCAGTGTAAGGCCCATGATGCATGTTCAAGGTCCTTTGTTGCCAAGTCGGCCACCTCTTGTTTCTCCTCAACCTGCAGTTGGAATGCTTATTCGTCCATTCATAGGTGTTCAGAGATTTCCTGGTCCTGGTCCTGTTCCTCAGTTCAGACCAGGAGTCCCTCAAGTGCAGTCTACCCAGGGTGTGGCTCAGAATCCTTTATTACAACCAGCAGGAACTTTGTCTGGTCATGGGCAGCCTTTTCAACAGATTCCAGCTGGCTTACTTTCCAATGCAGGTGTACCGATACCAAGTGGCATGGGGACAATTCAACCTTTCCAACTTGGAAGTGGCTTTGTGGACAGTCAAGCACCACTTCCGGTGGCTGCAACAACAGTTCCAGCACCTGTTCACATGACTCCCAACTCTGCCCCAGTAAGTGAGACATCTCAAGGTGGCGAAAGTGCTCCTCAGAGTCTTGTTAACGTGGGATCACCAAGTTCAGAGGCTTCAGCTCCATCACCTGTGGGATCACCTGAGCTTCACTTGGAGGAAGGTGACGAGACACCTGAGACAACTCCAGCGCCTCTTGGAGATGTAGATGTTAACAACAAGACTGGCTTTGAGACAAATCAGTCGTTTTTTGACCATTCAATTCAGAATCAAACAAAGCCAGGTATTGGGTATGGGGTTTCATCTGCACGCAAAGCAATTACGGAATCTCCTTTGTCTTCCAGTGGCATACCATCTACTTCTGAACAGGTTCAGGGACAGCAGCAAGATGCTGCGTTTGCAAAAAAGGACGGAGGACAAAAAGTGACTGCTGTGGACATTTTAGCCCAGTTGCTCAGCAGAGGTAGGAAATTACAGGAAACAAGTGCCCAAGGCCCGGAGTCGTCACCAACCCGTGATAATTTGCCTTCTAGCACCCCAGCAACTGCTCCTGAGACGCCCAAAGAAAACTTGAGAAATCCAACAAGTAAACCACTCCTAACTTTAATTGACACACTATTTCCAAAGCTGAGTGATTCGATAAAAACTTTGAAAGAAAAAGAAAAATCTGTTAATGTATCCGAGACACAGTGCCATCCTGCAAGTATGCCAGTTGTGAACACTCCATCTACTAGTTTACCTGCACGACCGTTGCCTTGTGAAAAGCACACTGAGTATCCAAATGAAGAGCAGGGAGTGATCGAATATGATTCAAACCATGCTGAAGCTAAAGAAAAGAGCCAATGTCGTCCAGAAAGACCTTGTTTACCTTCTAATGTACCCAGTGAAACACCAATGCGTATACCGGCAGAGATTTATACAGAGTTCAGAGGTGATGCCGAATGTGACACAAGACATAAAAGGGAATATCATGGTAACCAGCCGGGCCCAAACGCCGTTACCTCGTTACCTTCACCCAGGGGCCATCCAGGAAACCAGTTGAGTGGTTTGCCTTTCCGAGGAGCTTCCCCTCGCTTTCCCCATGAAATGCCGTTAAAGCGCGAACCGGACTTGGTAACCCATGGACCACCATCATTTGAACAAAGAGCACCGTTTCAAAGACCTCGTGGTCCTCCTTTTAAGCAGTTTAGGAGTAACACCGGACCGCCTTTTGTTGAAGGGCCACCAATTCAGCTTGGCCCTCCTCATGTCCAGCCACCTAGGGGACCACCATTTGAAAGACCTCCCAGAGATCCAGCAGATGTGAACGAGCAAGCACCTCTATATGGACAACCACAGAGCCATTCGGTCGCGGTTCCACCCTATGAAAGACACCCTGAGGGACCAACAGACCAGCCTGGACAAAAACCTGATCAAGCACTGCATGCTGATTCTCCAAGAGGCCCACCTTCAATGCGTGACCAGGTTCTACCCAATCGTCTTGCACCAGCACATCTTAATTCACCTAGAGGATTTCAAGGAGATAAGCAACCAGAAATAGCTCCTGATCTGTTACGCCATGGGCATTCTCCTGGAGGTTCTTTTAAAGACGGTCCTGTCATGAGACCTTCGGAAATTTCACCTGTTCCTCCCCTTGATGGCCTCAAGAAACCTTTGGAAGTTCCTGGGAATGAAGACCGACCAAGCATCATGGAGCAGGGTAACCTCGTTAACGAACCTCCTGGTATAAGAAGGCTTCCACCAGAGGGTCCTCCCCAAAGGTCTCTTGAACCAAGGCGTGCTGGTCCTCCACCTCACCGTGTCTCCTATCCTGGAGTCGGAGATAATGAAGAGCAACGGAGACAGTTTGATTATTGGGAAGATTCACAAAGAGAAGGTTATGAGGAACATGCTAGACCTCCTTGGGACTTTCCTCGTGATGTTCCAGGGCCGCCTCCTCCGCATTGGAGGGGACCTCCTGTTTCACCTCGTGGGGACCCAAATCGAAAGGATTTTCTTGAGGATGATCCTTCAATGTGGACTTCATTTGAAGGCCCTGGAAAATCTCCTGGGCGTTTTATGGATTTTCCTAACAGAACTCGCGAAGGATTTAGAGAAGGCCCACCTGTTTTTGACAGATATCATGACCAAGGGCCGCCTGTTAGAAGGCGTCAATCTTTGGGAGACTTTGAAGGTGGCTGGGTGCGTCATCCAGGGCCACTGAAAAGACCTGGACCACCCCCGATAGCATTTCCAGGACCATCGAAGCGCCCTTATTATTAATGTTACCGTTTCCTTTGTTCTTTTAAGTGTCATTCATAAATGAAACTGACAAGGCTATGCGTGAAAGACATTGCCATTCGAATAATAATATTTGTTAGGGGTATTTTATCTCTCTTTTCCGTCGGTAGTGCGTTTTAGGGTTCCCTTTTCCTCTCCCAGTGGTTTTCCGCCGTTGCCTAAAGTCATTTGCCTGTTCATTTCTATGATAAACTTCAGTGAGGTAATACATAATACAGGACTCTGCTGCCGGGACTGACGCAGACTTTATACAATGTAAAGGTTTCGTGTCATTTTCGAAAAGTGTACTTTTTGAAGTCACTATTACGCTCTCGACCAGTTGATTGAAAATTGTTAAATAAATATGGAGTCTTTGAACCTTTTTTACCCCTAGGGGATTTCTAAACTGCAAATTGTGTTTCTTTTTGAAATTAGTCTTCAAAAAATATAAGAAATATACTTATCATTTATTATTAAATTTTCGATCTCGGATATTGCGTATCCTGGTGTTCTGATTGGCTTACTCAATCACGGTTATTAGCTCGTATACCATAACGACCTTGTATGGAAACTGATTGCATCCATGTGCATCGGAAGTTTAAAAACTGAGACAACTAAAACAGTTCAGAATTGAATGAAAATTTAATAAAACAATTATTCCATTCGCGCTTATTGGATATGAGACTTGCTATAGCCAACTCAGCCCTACTTGCCTCCTTTGCTCCTTTGCCTCTTCCAACGCGCGCTCATGGAATAATTGTTTATTATCCACCGCTGGCTACTTCAAAGATGATGTACTGCGTATCTTGGTAAATCGAGTCGTTAAATTCCTTAATCATGCAATGTGGTTATGGCTTAGTTTTAACTGAAGCAATGTAACGTCCGTCAATGCGATTTCTCTGAAAACAGGAGCCCATGAATACGTGCGAGCAACTCCCAAATATTCCTGTCACGGCGTTTTCACAGACCGATTTATTTTTAGATTGAATTTCCCGCGAATGAGACTCCACAGAAGCCCGATGACCAATCACAGGAAACTAACTTGACGTCATTGCGTCACCGAACCGGAACTGCCTTTGTTGTTTTTCCCCCCCACGTGGGGGAGGAATGATTGCGTGACGAACCCGTAAGAACGTTTGCGTAGGGGCCTAGTCCGAAAATCGATTGGTCTGTAAAAATGCCGTGACAAAGGCTTAGTATGGTAGTTGCTCGCTCTTACTCATGGGCTCCTGCTGAAAAATGTCTGAATGTAATTTCCTGGTTCGCAGCGGTAAAGACTCGGAAGCGGACTCTCATTAAGGTGCTGTGGCGAGGGTCCACTGGAACCGCAACCATTCCAACTTTGGTGTTATTTATTTTCCCTTCCCTTTCTCTTGTCACAAAGAAATCCAAAGATACTAGTTTATTATCCCACCACGTAATGATCATAGAGTTCAAGTAAATGCGCCTAAGAGCAACGGACGGCAACCGTTTCGCTCAAGTTTGTTTTTCATCAAATAGTTTTAATGAAGTCAAGACACCTCGCACTTTGTGGTGACTTCAAGTGGGGTTAAAAAGGACAATCATCTCACTTTCGGTTGACCTTCGTCGCCCGGAACAGTATTTGCTTAAACTCTTCCAGTTGGCAAACATTTCGATATGATTCGTTGGTCCTCTTTGGAGTGCAAATGAACTGTATCGCTGACCGTCTGGGTCTGTCTTTCGTAGGTTTTTGTCTTTTTGGCTTATCCAGTAGCACTTTCCAATGTCATTTTGCACCAGGGAAAGATCAATTTTACCCATTTGATGTGGTTACAATAACCTTTTTTTTAACACTAAGATGAGACATCAAATGAAAACAAAATTTGAGTTGCGGTTGTAATGACTCGGCGACAGTGATCGTCGCAGTTGCAAACGAAACCTGAGAAAAATCCAGGCTTGAACGGAAGTCGAACCAATGACTGCATGGCGTGATTTGCACTGCGCTGCCCTCTCCCAATTGAGCTATCAAGCCATCTTGGAGTTGCGCTTTTGCGAATTTTCGTCCTGTCTCCCTTTTGAGGTAGCCTGAGAACGGGGACGTATTTCCGGTTGTCGTTTCTCTGCCTTCGCAGGTTATTTTTGAGGTGAATCAATTTTAGTGAAATATATTTTAAATACAGTAGAACCCCGGTGACTCGAACTGGGATAACTCGAACTCCCCCGCTAACTCGAACTTGGATTTGACCCAACTTTTTAGTCATTTTTACTCGGTTAACTGGAACTCGGATTACCCCGATAACTCGAATTTCTGGTTCTTACAACTCACCATGCATGCCCATTGAGATATCCCAGCCGCTTTCTTAATTATCGTGATCAAATTCTAACATTAGAACAAAATCTGGAGTCAGCAAACGAACTGATCACGTATTTGACAGTTACTTACCGATCATCCGTTTTATTTGCACTGTATTGTATACCGAAGTGCTGAAATCAATAAACTATTAATTATTAACCTGGAAAATTAAATATTTTAATCGAGCCCGATAACTCGAAACCCCGCTAACTCGAAAAGTTTTTCGTTACCCTTCAGAATTCGAGTTACCAGGGTTCTACTGTCCGGAATGATCATCGCAACAACCTCGTTCCCAGGACCTCTCTCTTGGCTTCTGAGCTAGGGAGCCCAAAAGTCAATGGAGAAGTCCTCGGAACAAGGGAATAAACATTTGCCATCTGAGGGGGCTTTCCTTTTGTCAGAACTGGCCGGCCAGACCCGTCATTTTGCAAAGAGAATGCAACAATTTGAAGGAACACTTGCACGATAATCCCTCGCATTCTTATGGAAAAGTATATATCATCCTCGAGGTTTGTTAATTTGAAGGCGTTGTAGAGTTAATCCTCCCAAATGCCCGGTCTGGCCGGTCAGTTCTGTCAAATGGAAAGCTCCCTGAGACTTTTGATGTCGTCTATGGGGGAATACACGTAAACATAGGCGAATGACAACGATGATAAATCTCCCATTACATCCCTCGAACCTCTCCATCGTGCTTTAGAATATTGTTTCTTACCAATCACTCAATCGTCGGAATTCATATTTTAGGGGGATTCTTTTGAGGCGCAATATGTCGTTGCTTGTCAAGGCGGGAAAGAAGGCACTGCTTCTTCTATCCTGGATTAACAAAGACATCCCAGATCCTTCTTGCCCTCAGATAAAATTCAGTTAAAGGTCTGGATCATGGAACTCAGTTTGAAATGTAGGCTACCAAATCACTGAGCCGGCGCCTGTCTACGTGATACATAATCAGAAGAGTTCGCTGCTCAGCTTGGCCGAGTGCGCATCTGCGTTGATCTGACTTATCTCAAAAAAGCAGTCCAAAACGCTAGGTACACCCATGCAATACCCCCTGTAGATGCGAACCTTGTCCACCTGGGAAACAGAAAGATATTCTCCAAACTGGACGCCAACAATGGTTTTTGGCAAATACTCCTCGACGATGAATCCAGCCTGAGATTACTCATCATCTTCGTTACACCGTTTGGGTGTTTCTGCTCTAACAGACTACCATTTGGGATCAGCTCTGCTCCGGAAATATTTCAATGCGTAATGTCTCAGATCAGGAGCCCATCAGTAGGAGCTTGCCTCCTCCATACAAGCCCTATGAGTCAACCTTTGCCCGTATATTTCTGTTTTTAGAACGCCACGAGTTGTTCTGCACTGCACGCGCTGTTTAAAATAGCCAATCAGAATAAAGTCATTGGCTAAAGAAGACAAAAATAGCATAAAATAATGTACGCAAATTGTGCGAATTGATGTAAATTAATGTAAATGTCAGTCTCCTGCTGAAGGGTTGGTTCTAAAAATAGAAAGATACGGGCAAAGGTTGACTCAAGGATATAGTGCACATAGAGGCTCCTACTCATGGGCTCCTGTTCAGGTCCTTGAGGGCCTAGAAGAGTCGACAAAAAGTACATTTGTGGATATAAGAGAGCGCGTAGGCGTATGATCTGCACTCCATACCGACCCACAGAAAACCACTGCCATTGCTCGTTTCCCAGCCCCAACAGACATCTCTGGCATACAGCACTTCATGGTCAACCATCTTGGGAAGTTCATCCCCAGATTGCCTGATGTTAGCGACACTCTTCGTCAGTTACCTTGCAAAGATAATGCTTGGGTTTAGCCAGCAAAAAGCCTTTCAACAGATCAAGGACGCTCTGGTCTCCCCAACAATCCTGGCCCATAATGATCCAAACCGTCCCACCATTATTTTAGCAGATGCTTCAAATTCTACCACTGGTGCAGTATTATTCCAAGTTCAGGATAATAGAGAACACTGCCCAATTTGTTACTTTTCAAGATCTCTTAAGTCTGGTTTCCATATGATCGCCTCAGTCGTTTCAAATAATAGGGAGCTTTAGCAACGACGACGGCATAGGCAACAAGAACGTCTTCGTTAAATGTGAATTCTCGTTATTGTCATCGCTTCGCGACTACTCCAAGCATTTTAACGTGACAAACGTGCAGCAAACGCCCAAGAACGAAACTAGTATGAACGACGCTCAATTTAGGAGAAAAAATGAAAATTTATCCTAAAGCGCAGACGTTCTCCCTAACCTTGAAAGGACTGGCAAAACGCTTGCAACATTTCAACGCAACATCTTGCAACATTGTTGAGCACAACATGTTTCGTACGTTTGGCCACCGTGTTGCGATATGTTGCAACATGTGGGATGATGTTGGATCAAATTTGAAAATGCTCAAATTTTTCGTGCAACATTTTGGATGTTGCATGATGTTGTACTTGTTTGACCAGGTTCACGCAACATTTTTGCATTAGGGCATACGCGCAACCCATCCTCTACCTCTGAAACGACTATTATCGTCATTTCCTAAGTTTCTCTAAATTGACTATTGTCGTCAATTTAGGACGCTTAGCGCTTGATAGGGATTATGGGAAATGAATATCTATTTTTAAAATCCGAACCCCAATGCCTAAACTCGCTGGACTCGAACCTGAGAATGTTCGATTAATAACCCTTTCACTTAACCACTAGACTACCGCATCGCTAACTGACAGGGCACTTTAAAAAAATATATATATATATTAATATATACAATATGTATACAATGTGCCATCCCGGTTGTTACAATAATGGCTTTATGGCAACTCCTGAACTTGGGCACAGGATGTACGGTTACACATTGTTGGATTGCATTGTGGAGTCACAAGAGTGCTCAAACTGCAAGCAGTGAGCTTATATTATATATTTTTATATATATTTTTTCCGAATATATATTTTTTCCGAATGCAACATTGTAATACAACGTGTATTATCGCCGGCTAAGAAACAAGTTTAAAAAGGAGAAAATGTCGGTTACCAAACCTTAAGAGAAAGCTAACCATTTTAAAATAAAGTACTAGACTTAACCACTATTCAGCAACTACATTATATATACTAATTATGTTTGATAAATGATCGTTGCAATTGTCAACCAGTTGATCTTTAATTGTTAAGTGGATAAAAACAGTTCCTTCACATTTGGAGCTCCGGGTTCAAAAATGACGATAACAGTCAATCCAGGGAAAATTACGAATTGTCGATATTAGTCATTTCAGACGTAGAGGATATATTGATACGCGCTAGGTCCACTTGTTGCGCGCCAGGGGCCTGGGGCACATAAACATGGACATGTTCCGTTGAAAATGTTGCGTGCGTTTGGCCAGCCCGTCCAACACATGCCGCAACATCATGCAACAATGTTGCAAGATGTTGCGTTGAAATGTTGCGAGCGTTTGGCCAGGCGTTAAAACCTCAAATTTGGAAATAGACAAAAATGAAAAGATGCACGTGCAGAGCGTGCAAAGCTATTGCTTTTGCTCACTATATATGCAAATTTGTGACGTTCTCGTTGCCGTCGGCATTGTCGTTGCTAAAGCTCCCTAATGTTCAGAGGCGATCGGGACGATTATATGGAAACACTACCTAGACGATCGCTGACGACCCAGGCGACTGAGACGACCTCGATCGTCCGGATAGAACTGAGGTGAAACGACTGGGCGATCGGGGCGATCATATCGAAACCAGGCTTTGGCGACACGAAGTGGCGTTATGCCGTTATTCATAGGGAGCTTAAGCAACGACAACGGCGACGGCAACAAGAAGGTCACAAATTTGCATATTTGGTAGGCAAAAACAATAGCTTTGCACGCTCTGCACGTGCGATTTTCACTTTTGTCCATTTCTTTGCCGTCGTCAGCAAAACAACAACGTGAAATAGCCAAATTTGAGGTTTTATCAAGGACGTCAGCACTTGACGATAAATTTTCATTTGCTCCCCTAAATTGAGCGCCGTTCCGACCAGTATCATTTTTGAGGAAATACCACATCCTTGTCACATTAAAAAGGTTAAAATTGTCAATAAGCGGTTAAAATAACACGAATTTATATTTTGAGATGACGTTCTGGTTGCCGTTGCCATTACTTAAGCTCCCTATTAACAAGGAAGCCCTTGAAGTAACCTGGGCCAGTGAAAAGTTCTCCTAGGATGTGCTTGGCTTACCCTTTGTCTAGAAACTGACCACAAACCACTTCTGCGCCCTTAAATTCAACAGAGCTCTCAAAGATTCTACCACTCATCCTGCGATTGCGCTTTCGGCTTGTGCGATACGATTGTCAAGTTCAGTACGTACCAGGAAAGCACCAAGTTACTGCCGATACACTCTCCCGTGCTTCTGTGGGCCATCCTGAGCGAGAAGACAAGTGTAAAAGAAGTAGAAGCCTTTTCAACTCAGACCTATAATCGGCGACAAAATTAGTTGAGACAGTTGCCAACAGAGCACACTGGCAACTACACATTCATTGTTTGCAAAGAAAACTTGTCCAAAAAGTCCTTTTCCGGGATACCCCTCCCTCTCCCACCCTAATCAATGTTGTACCACTGTCGACAAGGCTCGTCGCAAACAGAAAAAAAACACCCCATTGTCCCGGGGGTGCGGGGGAGGGGGCCATTTTCGCACCGAGCTTGAAATCGACTCTAAAGGATAGAGTGTCTCAACAATTTTGACACTGATTGTAGGCTTACCTCCGTGCCACAGCAAAGCGATTGCAACAAATCAAGGACGCACACCAGGAAGATAAAGAATGCTCCCTTATACGAGGGTACCGCATTCACGGGTGGCCTGCTTACATGCGCCACCAGCCACTACTTCGCCCATATTTGGAAAACAGAAGCCACCTCACGATTATTGATGACCTGCTCCTGTATCATGATCAAATAGTAATTTCAAAGAAGTATGCGGCTAGAATTCCTTGATCGAGAGCAAGCGCATCCGTTGGGTGGCCAGGGCTTTCTAAACAAATCAGCCGATGAGGAACAGGCAATCCCAAAAGAACCGTTCCTGCCGATCTTCTTCCCAACTCGTACCTGGGCACTCCTGCATGGGAAGAATCCTAACTCAGTGACCTATGTGATATCAAGGGGAAAAATACATCACGGTGATAGATCATTATTCAAGGTGGTTCGAAAGCAAGGAACTTCCTGATAAAACATCCCAAGCAGTAAAACTCACGGAGATCTTTGCCATCACATGGCATTCTAGCAGTAATTATGCCTGACAATGGGCCTCAGTACAGTGCGGAGTCCTTTCGAAAGTTCGCGGAAACGTACCACTTCACTCATATTACAAGTTCACCAAGGTACCCCCAAGAAAACGGTGAAGATGGAAGGGCAGAAGAATGACAACATCTGCGGTGCCCTCCTGACCTATGCACCACCCTTCAGGGTTACAAAATGGAACGCCGCCCCTCGCCACACACAGCTATTTGTTATTTGTTATTTATTTATTTATTTGTTTGAGCAGGTTGAAGTTTTGGCAGCTATTCAGCTGATGTGGACCTGCTATACCCAACCACCCATATACACAAAGAGGACAGCCACAACACCGGGAACTTCATCCCCTACTCTTCTCGAATAGTGTGTGGGTTCTTTAACGTCCCACAGGGAACTAATGAAGATGGAAGTTATTTGTGAGACGGGACCTCCGGCTTATCGTCCTTATCCGAGAAGACTTGAAAGTCTAACCATTTGCGGATGTAATTACAAAGGCAGCACTTTCTCCTCAGTTATTTAAAGACCCTGAGTGCGACCTCGACCTCCCGCATGGCAGCCCGGTGCTCAACCAACTGAGCCACCGGTGCGCAGCAGCTTGCGATAGCCTGGTGCCGAGACATCAAACGACAACATGGCGGTCGAGGCAACATGATAAAAACATCGACAAAAGTAGAGAGTTTTGAACTTTTTGAGGCATCTTTTCGTAAATTGCAGGACCAATTATATATGGAACATCGCACACTATTATGATCACAACCTTTCATGTTGTACGACGTCGATCAGTTGCAGCGATTTTCAAGCTCGGACTTAACAACATTTTTCAACGCAACGATGTCATTCGACTTCAGAGCTCATCACCATATTGTTGTTGCACTACATCTTATCCCTACAAAACTAGATGTGATGAACTGAAGTTTCCATTAGAGGTAGGTAAAATTATAAAACCTTCCGCCATCATTGAATGAGTCAGCAACATGTCAGTTGTATCTTTATTTGAGCATGGTCAGTACAAATTACTTTCATTGACTCCACGTTGGGGCTTCCAATTATGTCGGCTTCCGGTTTAGAAGAGAAGGTCGAAAACATGAATGTGGATGAGAAGGTGGCTGTAGATAAAAAAAAAGGCAAGGATATTCAGAAAACAAAGAAAAAAGACGTGCACAGCTCCTTTCCTCTAGAGGTAATTTATTTTCCTTTACGCAAGCTACGAATACGGCCTGTGTGCTTGTCCTTGTTAATACATGTGACTGATATATTCTTGTTATCTGCTGTTATGTACTTTCCAAATGCTTCTTCAACATCGCGAACGGTTTTGATGAAATACTCATTTTAGAACTAGGGTAATAGTGAAAACTGATCTTTTCGAAGTTGAACTTGCGTTGATGCGTGCGATCTGGCGGGCGCGAGCGCGGACTTACTGTGATATAATCGTATTCATTGGGATGGTGTATTTAAGTGTTGCTGTTTGTTCCAGTTGTTCTGTCGTGGTCATATTTTTTAAAACTCTTAAATGTAAAATATGAAAATTATCAACGTTAGTTGTTCTTGGCTGATGCAATAATTCTCGGAATTCTCTCACAGGGAGGGACCTTCATTGTTACTCTGAAGCAATTTGTTGCAATACATACTGTACTTGGCGTAGGATAGCGTTGGAAGTATGTTCAGTTCTTGCACAAAAAAAATTACATTTGAAACACGCGCACAAAGCGTCTATTTGAGGTATTCCACGATAGGGGCAGGATGTGTGTTCACTTGCCTGGCCACCCCTCCCCCTCTACAAAGAGGTTATACTTGCCCATGGGCTTTAGCCTATAATGCACTATATCATTGAAACGCCGATTTTTGTCCGTAAGTCTGTGGTGACAGTCCATGGTGGCAGGATAGGTCTACAAGGTGTGCATGTCGTTACAGCTGAACAGTTTGAAATGCAGGCTCGGCATTTGCTCAAAATCACCAAAATGCACGTGTTGAACACAAAAGGGAAGAAATGAATCACAAATTGAAAGTTTTGACTACCTTTGTGATTTTAGGTTCTCCTGAAGTGTTTTCTTGTTGAAATTCCAAAGTCATCTCTTTCATGCTTGGTAATGTAAACAACAAGTCTTTTTGCGAGTAATTTATACCGTGTCCACAACAAGGAAGGTTGAAGTTCCAGAAAAATCTTGTGTCAGGATAACAAGATTATAATTCCAATTTCCTTTTCTTTCTTTAAAAATTTCTCCTTGTTGATTGAAAAAAGAAATTGTCAACAGGCTGCAATTTCTATTAAAGTCTCAAAAGTACACATGACAAACACAGTTGGGTAGGAAATTAACCTTAAATAGAAAGTTTTAACTACCATCTAATGAAGCGTTTTCTCATTTTTTTGTTGGAAATCCAAACAATTTGGCAATGTAAAAACAATCTAAGAATAGAGTCCTGAAAATAGTTTGCCATTTTTGGTAATTTGATCAATCAAATTTACATGGTACATGTGTCCTCAGCATTCCAAAATAATATAATTCTATCTTTTTTCCTTGCTTCAAAATAACCCTCTTGTTGATTGAAAAACAAAAACTGAAATGACAACATTTTTGTCTAGAAGTGTGTACACAGATAAAACGACAGCCTAAAAATAGAAGTTCTCTCACAATTCTCTTGTGAACTGGTCAGTGAACAACTCCTTTACATATTTTTAAACTAGTAATAGTTGACACTACAGCTGCCCCCGCGATGCAAAGTGCTGCATTATTTTTATTTGCAAATTATTTTAGTCGATACCGTATGTGTTGACTGTTGTAATGTTGTAATAGTCTTTTAACTCAGATCAGAGAAGATGTGGCCTGATGTTGAGACGATTACTTTGAGTTGTTTTTACTCTCTCAGGGGGAAAATGAGTCGAAGTAATAGTCTGAAATCCAGGCTAGAAAAGGCAAGGCGGAAAAGGCAATAGGATGTTTGGAATGAACAGAGTATGGAAAATCGACGAAGTCGCCGTTGTTTACAAATAAGTTTATTATGGGATATAGTTTAGTGACAATATTACTATATCTAGTGTTATTTAATTGAAAAATTGGTAGAAATATTGTATAACTAACAAAACGGAACTACTGCCTTTGCAAAATATGGCTATTATATATAATTTTTGTTTGCATAGTGGCAAGAAAATTGTGTTAATCAGAACGATCATTATTATTCCTTGTGTAACAATGATGTAGCAGGATATATGTAACAGAGAAACTAAGTGTCCCATTCAACTGTGTTTGCATGAAGAT
>NC_090870.1:18830950-18833450 GCF_036669935.1 Montipora foliosa | reverse complement strand
ACTAAATTGGTACATCTGTACCTTGTTCTGTCATTTGTCTCAAAGGAATCAATTACAGGAAGGCTTCTTTGCGTAATAAGTCCTCCAGTTTGGTAACTCCACACTTCTAGGATTACAAAATTTCGTTATTTTACTGTTCCTGCATCCTTTGTCTGGCATGGTTGTTGAGTTTTTACATGATCTTGTGCTTGAAAATGACCTACTTTTTCAAGTTAAACCATCCCCTGCTTATGCTAAATGATGGCCAGGTACAGAGTAATTCTGTCCATTTAGATCTTGACTGTTTTCTCACGTGTTTTGGTGGAAGTGACATGTGATGAACTTTTGCCATGTATTTTATTTTATTTTATTCGACTTCGCCCCAACAAATCTGGGGCAGGGAGGCCACAACAGCATAACCAATTACTGTGGTCCCAAAACTAAATACTGAATTACAAAAATATTAAGCTTAATAGTTAAAAACAGCAAGTTATATCTTTAACAAGGGGTCGGGCCATATTGCATTTAGGACAAACAGATTTAGGACAAACAGATATGTTTACAATGACATGAAGTAGGTGTTTGAAGGCTTTTCAGTGCATAGGTTGCTTTGTTAGTTATAATTATACTAGTACATCCCATAATAAAAATTCAGTTCTAAAAAGAATATTTTTGGTTTTCTATCAGCTAAAGAAAAAACACCAATCAAGGTTACTTTGCGTGATGGAAAAGTTTTAGATGGACTGGCTTGGAAATCTACACCTTATGAAATTGCCTCCTCAATCAGGTAAATTATAAAGGTTAACTTAGTTTTTTCACATACATTTTACATGTGTGAAGTCCTTTTTTTAAAAGCAAATTGTACACACTGTTTGTTTTTTTGTTTCATTTCAGCCAAGGTCTTGCTGATAACACTGTTGTTTGTAAGGTTAGCGCATGTAATCACATGACTTTACGTGAAATTTGGTATAAATGAGCACAAGTGAAATTTTTTGGTAAAATTTAAGAATCCGATCCCACCAACGCGTCGGCCAACGCGTCGGCCAACGCGTCGGCCGACTGTCGGCCGACTGTCGGTCGACTGTCGGCCGACTGTCGGCCGACTGACGGTCGACTGTCGGCCGACTGTCGGCCGACGCGTTGGCCGCTGTTTAAACTTATAACATACAAGATGCGTCGGTGGTGCGTCGGTGGTGCGTTGGTGGTGCGTCGGTGGCGTGTCGGTGACTCATTTGGGCCTTATTGAACTGTTGAAAACCTAAACGTACCTTTTTCAAACTGAACGGAACTGTCTTCGACGGAAAACTTTCACTACCATATTGTATTTCGTGATATTAGAACCCAGTTCCCATTACGACAAGTGTTATTAGAACCCAGTTTTCACTCGTTGCCCGAGACTTCGTCATCATCAGCTATTTATATATATTATTACAGGGCTTCTAAGAGGGTGCGAATTTGGAAATGCGGGACTTTGAAGTATCATTATGCGGCAAGGAAGCAGGACTTTGAAGTATCATTAAGCGGCAAGAATATATTTGAGCACAAGGGAACAACATAATGCAATTGAATTGGTCATAGACTTTTGCAAACTTGGTGGCTCCTAAAGGAGCCGTTTTTTTTTAAGTTGACAAAACCCTCTACGAATAGAAGGCATCGTCCAACGCCATCGGCAACAGCCTCTTCGCGATGCGAAGTCGCTTCACAAACGGCAACAGATCGCCCAGCTGCCTTCGGCACTCCTGCTTGATCCTTTTAACTGAAAGTTTCGGGTCTCCCAGCCTCTCGAGGGTGCTCTCGTATGTTACTTCATTTACAATTCGCAGCTCCGCTATACCCAGAAAGTCTCTAACCGTGCTGCGTGCTGTGCCTGCGAGTCTGTACGCGTTGTTCAGGCTACACTTTTTCTCGGTCATAATGGAGAGCACTGCTTTGTAGTTAGGCTCAGCTTCTGGAGACCCTGCGGCTACCTGCGGCTGCTCCTTTTCTGTTGCCCTCCTCCCCTTTTTAGTTTTCTGTTTTTTAGCTGGTGGCTGCTCGCAATCACATTTACGACTGTCGCCACTACAAGAACCGCACATCACTAAACAGTGGATTCTCGTATGACCAGATTGTCCGCAGACAGTACACTTAGTTAGACGTTGAGACATGATCGAGTATTGACAGTTGCAAATAGATGCTAATGGTATCAACTACATTGAGTTGTCACATTAAATAACATGTTCATTTCATTCGTTCAATAAGAAGCGTTGTGATTGGTTTAATTCGATCCTAACTTTGATTGGTTTAATAAGAAGCGTTTTGATTCGCTGTTTTTAAGCAACGGTGGAAATAGACGAGTCGAAGTTTGGTGCCAAGAGAAAGTATAAGAGAGGGAGAGTATCTGAAGGTCCGTGGGTATTTGGCGTGGTGGAGCGAGGATCGCAGAAGGTGCTGCTTTTCCGCGTTCCCGACCGAACTAGAGAGACCCTTGTTCATCGTCTCATCACTACACATATCCAACCTGGAACTGTCATCTACTCAG
>NC_090870.1:18760950-18828450 GCF_036669935.1 Montipora foliosa | reverse complement strand
CGATCGAAAAACAGTACAAAAGTGAAAGTTTTTCTTGAAGAAGCAGAAGGTATACGATTTATCGATTTCAGAATCTAGAGTTCTTATTCTCCTTTTCGTTTCCCCTTAATTTTGTGGTTGAAAGTTTGACGTGGTCTTGATCGTATTCACACTGAAATGACGTTAATTTTATCAACGTTATGGCCATGGAGATGCCTACCTGCTGTTTGCAAAAAAAATTGTAAGCTTGAATGTCGAGGTAAACTGACAGATACAAATTCATCTCTTTCATTTTAAGGGATAAGCAATATTGTGTAGTTTAGATTGCTCTGTAGATAGTTCACTGTGTTCTTAAATTCAAGACCGCTCAATAATTAAATGAAAACCATTGCATAACTGCAATTGGCATCGTTCTTTACTTTGATAATCTTTTTTCGTGAAAATATACTTTTCCAGAGGGGTTGTGGGGTCTTTGTCTTACTTTGTGGAAATTCTTTTCAAATATGGAAAATCCATGGGGGTGTCCTAAGTGAAATTCCTTCTGTGGTCAGGTATGGATATTTTCTGGAACTACACAATTAGTTTTCAATCTGTTCTACATTTTTCCACCTTTCATAAGACAAATGGCAAGTGAGTAACAACACTGCCATTGGTAGACAGATTACATAATAAATGGGGGTATACAATTTTCACTGACATAGTTACTGTTTGTTGATGTTCTTCAGCCAGAGCAGTGTTTTGGCATTCAAGTGCACACATCATGGGTGAAGCAATGGAAAGACATTATGGTGGCCATCTTTGTTATGGACCTCCAATAGAGGAAGGATATTACTATGACATGTTCTGTGATGGAAGGTTAATTAAATTTTTTTTAATTTTTTTGATTTATTATTGTCATTTTTACTCTAAGGAATCTGCATCTGAAGGATTGGGTGGGCTGTGTACATGTATGTATATTGTACACTTAATGTATGGTCCCGAGGGAAACAGTTTTGTTTTCCCGAGAGTCCATCATCTTGGGAAACATCAGGACTCGAGGGAAAACAAAACTAGCTAGTTTCCCGAGGGACCAGACATTAAGTGCTTTGTTATACATGTATATTTAGACTTTTCCTGCAACAATCGCAGCAAAGCATCCGGATCGGGCAACAACTGCAGAATTGTATCCTGGCGGGATACATTTAAATTTGATCAGGGCCACTTGACAAAGAATCAACCAATCACAGTGCTCGTTTTGTTGAGCGAAAGTCTAGGTATATAACAAAGAGGACTTAATGTTGAGAAGAAACATGAAATTTGGGAGAAAGTGACTTTTCTTTTTTTCGTTGAAAGTTGGTTGAAATCAGGGATGTGACTTATCTGTGAAGTAATTTGGAGAAAGGAAAGGAAAGGAACTTTCTTTAAGTGTCTAGTCATTCTAGCGCTGGAGCACTAATTGGGGACAGTGTAAACTGAAATTAACAATTGACGCAAGGCAAGTTAAAATGTACACATTTGAAGTGCCAGCTAATGCTATAGAGGAAAGAGAGAAATGATCCTGGCAATTATGTGGACAATTTGAGGATTGTCTCTTATAGACAGCAAGGCTTGAGACTAACGGTAGACGGAGACGGAGACTAACGTTTAGATGTAACAAGAAATTTCTTCAGTACACAAATGAGTGACTGGCTGGTGCAAATTTAGTTTTTGGGTATTGAAATTAGACCTGCTTCTTGCCATTAGGCTAGTGAGCTAAAAGGTTACAAGTAGTCTGGAGTCCTGTAGACACCTGTTCAGGTGGCTCCAACAGGAATCTACCCCCTGACCTCTGTGATGCCAGTACAATGCTTTACCAACTGAGCTGTGTAGCCATACTGTTGGGAGCAGGTCATTTTGTGGCTTAATATTATTGTCCAGAAGAGTGTGAGTGTTTCATTTAAAGTAATAGAAACTTTATTACCGTGTCAGAACCTTCTAGTTTGGGAGATATCCCATACTACTGTGGGGACACAAATAATAATAGATAAAATGATTTACAAAGAAATACTATCCACTAAATTCTAAAATGAAAGGGGCTAGGTCACGCAATTTTAGGCAATTCCAGCACTGATCAAATGGTCATAGAATTAACTAAAATATCAAAATAACTGTTCAAAACTATAGAAGATCTCTAACAAAATGCAGGGAAGCCAAGAAGGGACATGGATGGACAAAACTGGAGAGGATTGAAATGGATTGAATTTGGGTAAATATGAAAAATGTCGGCCCACTGTTTAGGGTTAGGGTTAGGGTTACTAATTACATTAGTCTATATTAAAATGTCGTGTGCAAAGCTGGAAAATCATTCTCAGTTGTTATATGGCCGTGATTTTGAAAATGAAAGACTCTTGTTCTGCCAATTTGACGTTTAGAGCTCATAATTAACAAAATTAAACAAAATTACCTAACATAGCGTGACCTAGCCCCTTTAAGGCATACATACATAATATATGAAAAAACTATGAAATAAGAATTGAAGAAATCAATTAAGAAAATTTTACAATGAGCACAGCCCCTGCAGCCATCATCTAACAGAGAGCTATAAGGTCACGCTTTCGTCCACGTTTTTAAAACTGGCTAACGATGTAACTGATCTGTCTGCATTTGTCAGTTTGCTCCATAATGTGGGTCCTAAATAGCGCAATGAATGTTTGCCACAAGTTACTGTGTTACAGTGTATACCTGGGAACTGAAAAGTCAGACTGTCGTAAATTATAAGAGTTGTGCTCCTGAAAGATAATTTATTACAAATATTCATTATTATTTTGAGGAGACTCACTACTTTCAAATTGGTAAACCTGACGAGTTCCTATGGGGCAATCAATAGTATCAAGATTATTGGCAGGTTTCCTTTATCTTAATAACAATAATAATATTATTAGTGTAAGTAAGGAAAATTGAGAAAAAGCGTAAACAAAGAGCCACCTTTCAAAAATAACCAAGCAAGGGAACACCATTCCAGCTGTAGAAAAGGATGGTGTAACGTTACTACCATTCATTACTTGATATTGTTTGTTTAATCTTCTCCATCTGATTAATATATATATATATATATATATATATATATATATATATATATATATAGATATATATATATATATATAGATACGTAGACTTGAACTAGGTCAAAAACATTTATTTGCTACTCCGAGTTTCATGCCTCTCACGAAGCAATCATCAGGCAACTGCCAAAAAGAAGGAATACATGGTGTTTTACAGTGATTTTGAAAATAACGGTAGCAATTCACTATAGGCTGGGGTGCATAGCAACGGTTAAACAATACAAACTGTTTCCAGTGAGCTGCTAAAAATAAGCCTTAAATAATTACGCTATTGAGAAGGAATTTCTTTGCATGTCTGCATCTTGTTACAAGCTCATTTCTGTTATTAAGGGTCGCCAAATCTGGTCTACAAATTATATAGTATTTCTCCCACAGACATAAATTACACTTCTTCGTTACATTTGAATAGGATCTCGCATGCCTAACAATCCGCCATTTAATGTGATAGTCGACTTTCTTGTCTTTCAAACCCCATACATATTTACTAAGTTCAGTGGAATTTCTGTAGCGTTCATTTCTAAAGGAACATGTGTGGTTTCTATAACGTGATTTGAATGATGTGTCGCAAAGACCGATGTAAGTTTGCTTTGACTGAGATGTTGTGACCTCTGCTTGATAGATGGTATTCCGCACGTTGCACTTTCCGTCTAGAGGGCAGGATCTTTTGTCACGGCAGTTGCAAGTGTTGATAGTTTGAGCGGGTGGATTTGATGACTTGTTAATGACGGCTTTATTTTGGTTGGAGATAATTGTTTTTACATTGCTCATGCAGCTATAACTAATTTTGAGAGTGTTCCGGTTGAAAATTCTGTGCAAAGGGTGTGATCTTGGGAAGTGCTTGCCGATTAGGGTGAGGAAACACTTTCCAACTTTTGTTTTGACGTTTTGGCTGTACGGAGGATTGAACCAGGTGATGTTTCTAGGCCTATTCTTGCGGTGTTTGGTTTCTGGAGTTGTTTTTCTGTAGGTTAGATTATATACGTAGCCGCTCTTGTTGAGTGCATCTTGGTAGGTTTCTTTCGCTTTATCAAATGATTCTTTGTCGGAAGAAATTTCTGAGAGGCGCTTGTTTATGGATTCCGGTATGTTCTTTAGGATGGATGGGGGGTGATTGGATTTCTTGTGAACGTAGAGTGGGATGTTTCCTTCTTTTGTGTAGGGATAATGCTTTCCAGATTGGAGGTCAAGGGTGACGTCTAGGAAATTTACTTTAGTGATGTTTGCTTCGACTGTGATCTTTAAGTCGTTTTCACGGAAAATTTGGCAGAAGCCCTTCTTGATTCTTTCGATCTGTTGAGGGTTTGAGTTAAAAGCTGCCAAACCGTCGTCTCTATACAGGCCGATGCTGTTGCCATACTTTTTGGTTAGACAGGACATAGCTGCATGAGCAATGTAAAAACAATTATCTCCAACCAAAATAAAGCCGTCATTAATTAATTAACAAGTCATCAAATCCACCCGCTCAAACTATCAACACTTGCAACTGCCGTGACAAAAGATCCTGCCCTCTAGACGGAAAGTGCAACGTGCGGAATACCATCTATCAAGCAGAGGTCACAACATCTCAGTCAAAGCAAACTTACATCGGTCTTTGCGACACATCATTCAAATCACGTTATAGAAACCACACATGTTCCTTTAGAAATGAACGCTACAGAAATTCCACTGAACTTAGTAAATATGTATGGGGTTTGAAAGACAAGAAAGTCGACTATCACATTAAATGGCGGATTGTTAGGCATGCGAGATCCTATTCAAATGTAACGAAGAAGTGTAATTTATGTCTGTGGGAGAAATACTATATAATTTGTAGACCAGATTTGGCGACCCTTAATAACAGAAATGAGCTTGTAACAAGATGCAGACATGCAAAGAAATTCCTTCTCAATAGCGTAATTATTTAAGGCTTATTTTTAGCAGCTCACTGGAAACAGTTTGTATTGTTTAACCGTTGCTATGCACCCCAGCCTATAGTGAATTGCTACCGTTATTTTCAAAATCACTGTAAAACACCATGTATTCCTTCTTTTTGGCAGTTGCCTGATGATTGCTTCGTGAGAGGCATGAAACTCGGAGTAGCAAATAAATGTTTTTGACCTAGTTCAAGTCTACGTATCTATTCAAAGCTCTGGTAAACCCATTGAGCACTTTTAGCTGATGATCAATTTATCACGTCATTTCATTATATATATATATATATATATATATATATAGAAACGTGAAAACCTTATCTTTGAGTCGAAGAGTGCTCTACAATCTTGGACCTGACGAGAGAGGACCATCAGGCCCTTTCGAAACAGATCTGTAGTGTTTTAATGTTTTAATTTTTCCTTTCCTACGCAAGTAATTATATATATATATATATCTTAAACTTCTCCTTCATTATTTTGAGTCACTCTGTTGTGTTATTGATTGTAGACAGGTGTCATCCAATGACTTTCCTGCCCTAGACACTTTAACAAAATCCATTGTGAAAGAGAAACAGCCATTTGTCAGACTGGAAGTGACAAAAGAAGACCTTCTAGAAATGTTTAAGGTACAAGTTTAACTTACTGGTTCATTCTACACATCCCTCTGTTTATGAAAGGGTGTTCTTATATCCAATTAACCCATTGATGTCTGAACTGGCCTGAACCAGCCATAATTAGTATTTTACTCTATCTAATGCCAGACAATTATACTCATCAATGGGGAACCCCCAGGAGTCAATGGGTTAACTTTGTTGAGTTTCAGTTGTCCACATTTGACTTCGAGAAGTGAATTAAAAGTACACTTCAATTTGTTGTTTCTAATTTAATACTCAAGATGTAAAATTTGAAGTACATACCGGTAAGTCCTTCATAATTATTTTTTGCCATTCAGTTTAGATCTACAAGATTACTTGATTACTGTTAGTACATTGTAATTCAAAGGAAAAAAGTTTTCAGAGGGTCCAATGTTTCACTAACAGCATTGCTTTTGTGTTTTTTTAGTGATCGTAAAAAGACTAGTTAATCATTGCGTTTGAAAAAATTTCTGAAAGTTATTGCAGAAATTTGTACATATCTGCATGTGCAATAAGAAGTGAATGCCATTTTATTTTGTTTATTTGACAGTATAATGAATTCAAGTGCCGGATTATAAAGAACAAAGTGCAAACCCCAACTACTACTGTTTATAGGTAAGTCCTGGGATTATTATTTAAAGTTAAATTAATACTTATTAATAATTATAATTGTTGTTTTTGAAAGGTGAAGTGACTTGAGTATAATTTGCATCACTTGATAAAGTAATTAAAAGTAATAGTCTTGTTTTTTTCGTGGTAATTATGAAGCCTGCATCAATTGAATTCTTGGTTTTCATGTGACATCAGAAAAAACTTAAATTAAAAATTTGGATTTTTACCTTCATAAGGTAAAAGACATTTCAGAGATATACAGTGTATCTGCTGGTCTGTTTTCAGGCTGTAGCATGCATGTTTTTAAAATAGAGCAGTTTGAATTTCAAATTTTTTTTTACAATGCATGACATCTTGATTGCTTCTGAAAAACATGTCACATACACAAAAATATTGATTCACCTTGTTTTTTCAACTTCTGAATAACGGATATGTTAAGAAAAGTGTCTATGTGCATGTTTTCAAGTTTAGCAGAGAGAAAAAATGTTTTGAGAGAGCCAAAGTGAACTCCAGATGTTTCCACTGGTTTCCAGCCACCGGATTGGTGTACATTGTACCTCTGAGGGACACCAACATGGAATTTCCATACTAAACACTGTAACTCGAGTTTGGAATATCACACAGCCCTAAAACCTTGACATGCTGTTTATTTATTACCCTTTTACAATATCTCACCTTCTTGTCTTAATTTATTGAATGGTAAGCGATTTTGATTTTTCTTTGGGTGATACTTAAAGTGACATGAAAACCAAGAAGAACAGAGGATCCTTTATTTTTAGTTATGGTTGGAAAAATGGTTCAGTTGCTAATTAAAAAGTTCATGTACATGACTGACACTAGAGTCATAAAGGTCATGGGTCTCTGTCAATAATAATACATGTGCAATCATGTAGCTGAAACTTTGGTTTCCCACAATAAAGTGTTTATTGAATTAGTCAAATAGGGTGTACATCTTGTACGATGATTGAGCTACGGGTGTTGTAGATAACCAGGTTGAATTACTAGGTTGACAAGTCATCATTCTTTCAAAGCTGATATCTTTTCATGGAACGTTTCTTTTCACTCTATAAGGGGAAACTAAGAGTCTTGTATCTGCTGGAGTTTGTCATCGGAATAGTTTAACAGAATAATGCAGTAATATGGTAGACTCTTGTTACAGGAGACAGGAAGCAATGCTTCGTCATAATTATTCAAAGCTTCTAAGTTGAATTACATTATGTCTTTTCCATTGTTTCTTTCTTAATTCTACATGAAAGTGCATGACATTTGTGACCTCTCACGGGAAAATGTACACTAACGACTTTCCAGGAAACGGGTTTTTCACACAGCTCCCTCACAGGTTGCTCACGAGTGGATGCTTCTCCAAACGAGTGGCATGTGATATTTATCACATGGTTGTCTACTTGGTTCAAACGAGTAGACTTTTCTAGCAAGCGAGTGGGCAATTTTTTTACACGGCTTACCAGGTCGGTCACACGATTGAGCCAAGCTGCAAGAACAGCTTAAAATTGAAATCTCACGGGTGTAACACGGCTTCCACACGGAATTCCGGTCATACACGGAAAGTCGTTAGTGTACGTTTTCACACAAGAGGTCACATTTACTTTTTTTTTGAAAGTAAAAGAAAATTAAGGCTCCAATGCTCAAATCCTATTATAGTCCTAATTTTCTCAGACCTAACAAATGAATATCATTGCAGTTAGAATTTTCCCATGGATTAATAATGAGTTTATTAATTTTTTCATAATTTACATTGAAGGTGTGGTCCACTTATTGATTTGTGCAGAGGACCTCATGTTCGACATACTGGCAAGATTAAAGCGATGCAAGTCACTAAGGTACTGTAAAAGCAAAAATTAAATTCAAGTGTAAAACAAGAATTAAATAAATAAAGGATAATAGTTTGATTAGCAACATTTCCAGGATCATGAATTACCATGGTGACAGCTTCATGCTTTATGTAAGGTTGTTGAGTTTAAAACCGCTACATTTACTTTTAATAGTACTACTGTATTTGCTTGCATTTGTTTCTAGAATTCAGCTACATATTGGGAAGGGAATTGTGAGGCTGAGTCTCTCCAGCGACTTTATGGAATCTCATTCCCTAATGATAAACAGGTAAACACTGTCTCTGCTTTACTAGAGTTTGCTTCTGCAGGTACTTTGATAATGACAGGATACTCCCTCACAATATTATAGCTTGACTTTTGCAGTTTATTTGTTCTTGTAAAAAAGAAGAACTGAAAATTAATACAATGTGGCATTAAAGCTTGTAAGGCATTGTTCAATTTTACATAAATTAATAGAGAGTTTAAGCAATGGCGATGGCAATTACAAATGGCAAAAAGGAAGAATATTATTGGTTAGAGAGGGAAATAATCATGCCACATGTGCAGCTCACATTTCAGTGCGTTTCTTAGCTGTTTTGGTTAAAACAACAATAGGAAATCATCAAATTTCAAGTTTGTTGATGACAAGGCAAGCAAACAACGTAAATGTAATCACACTGGAGTTCAAGTGAGGCTCGTAAGACCACTATTAGTCACTTAATAATACACATGAAAAAATTACTGGATTCTGATTGGCTGAGAGCAGTGCAGTTCAAGTGTAACACAGCATAATACAGTGTACATCAGTGCAAATTACACGTTGAAATTCTGGATTATGATTGGCTAATAAACAATAGGGTTTGGTCAGAACCAATCAAATGTTTTGTTTTCAAATCAAGTGCGCACCCTAGATGGCGCAATTTATGGCACAATCTTTCCCAGATTGCGTGACGTGCGTTCGTTTCTTCTGCTTAACCATCTCAAATTCTTTCATTATGTTATTAATAAGTAATCACATGATTTTTCTTGTGCAATTTGGAATAATAATTCTTTTTTTCAAATTTACTCATGCTTATTTATTCTTAATTGCACTTGAAATAATGTGATAAAGTTGACCACTGACCAGGTACTGGGTTTTGATTGGATTGCAGGCTCAAGCCAGGTTAACTGTTTTTAAGAATAAACAACCCAGGAGCTCGGCTTTAGTCTTGGCTTAATCTATGTATGATGTTATTTTTGATAGCGACTTTTATCAAGTTGGTAGTCTAAGCTGGACACTGTAACAATAATCTTTTTATTGCCAGGCGGTGCCACATACCTCTTTAACTTTTTTTTTTGCCTCAATTTTGTATTTTATTTCAGATGAAAGAGTGGAAGAAATTTCAGGAGGAGGCTGCCCAAAGAGACCACAGGAAACTGGGGAGGGTATACTACCATCTGCTCAGAATATATATTTTTGTTTTTCTGGTTTTGGAGGAAATTTTGCTCGTACAGTAGGATAGGCAAGTTTTTGTTGAAACAAGCAAAATTTCACTCAGGACAAAGAAGAATTGAATAGGCAAATTTTTGAATAAGTGAAATAAAAATGGAAATTTTGTCTGAAAAAACAAAATATCAGCAAATTTTCACAAACATTTCCCTTGAAAGGCCTACAGTGTACTGTCATGAGTATCATAAAAATAATACCCCATGTAAACTAAACTACAAAGTCTTCCATTAATTTTAGTTTCTTTTCTGTTTCCTCAGGATCATGAACTCTTCTTCTTTCATGAGTTGAGCCCTGGAAGTTGTTTCTTTTTGCCCAAAGGTGCTCACATATACAACACACTCATCAACTTTCTCAAGGTTGGGTTACTTTTTTACAACTAAGGACTGAATGGGAAAAATACAGACAGGTTTTTCTGTGTTTCTTTTCTGTACTGGTTGCTCCAAATTCTGAGATCTAAAAATAATTGCTCATAAATTGTAACTTTCCCAGTAAATTGTCACAATTCGTAGGCCAAAGGGAAGGGTACTTAAGTTGCTTTTTGTTTCTCATACAAGTCATGTATTTTTTTTTGCCAATGATTAAATTTTGTCTTAGCTCCCTCCACAGCCTACATTTACATTTAGCACAACTTTCATAGTACATACATGTTCATCAGTAGGAATTCAACAAAATAATCACTATACAATAAATGCACATGGTCATCATTGTAACAGCATACTGTACGTCTTTTCAGTTATCTTCCTTGGTAAATATCCACCTTTAGCCACCTCCACTTCGATGAATAGTTGTTAACTATTGTGAACATCTCTTAATTTGTCATTTTCATTTCAAACTTTTCACTCTCATCGTTGACTTCACTTACTGTATAATGTTGTACATAGCAAAATAAAAGTGAAAACATGTGCCAATTTTTTCAAAGTGGTCTTGTGTTAATCAAATTTGTCAATGATGATATTATCAGGGGATTCAATAACTTAATCCATTAGCAGCTGGCAATGGTGAAATAGGCGGCTGTGATTGCACTGGGAACACAAATGAGGGTGTGTTCATTGGCTAAACTGATAGTGGTAAGAGGTCCTATAGGTGGCAGCAAATGACTGGTAACTGGCTTTTATTGAAACCCCTGATATTATTATTTTCACATCTAATGTGGCTTTGATTGAGTTATTGCATTTCAACATATTGAACTTTTTTTTCGCCTTGTTTTCAATCAGGAAGAGTATAGGAAGCGAGGATTCCAGGAAGTGGTGTCACCAAACATTTACAGCACAAAACTGTGGGAAACGTCAGGGCATTGGCAACATTACTCAGTAAGAATAATAATATTGTTGGATCATAAATTGTTTATTATATCTTAAAAAAAACTAGCATCACAGGGGAAGCTAAATTGACTTACCCTTGAAAACCTACTCAGTGTTTCTCTTATGCTGTATTGATGCAATTTGGGTGGTTCTCCTTTTCCTTCAGGAAAATATGTTTTCTTTTGAAGTGGAGAAGGAGAAATATGCTTTGAAGCCTATGAACTGTCCAGGACACTGGTAGGGGTTACGAGTGCAAGAACTGTATACTGTTCTGTGAATTTTTTAAATTTGCTTCAACCTCATTCCCAAAGTGATGCTGAATGCAAGTTTTGAAAAAAAAGTGTTTTCATGAATTCATTTGAATAGTGAAACTAATGACCATCGCAAAAATTTACTCTGGGACTTTTGAATTAGGATTAAATCAGTTTGGAAATGAACAGGAGCTGGAGCAAAATTTCTCGGAGCCAGGCTGCTGATGCTCTTATGTGCTCAGTGCTTTCAATTAGATTTCTAACATGTGGTTAAGTAATGTTTGCACCCAGTGGAAGCTGGGACCAAAAAGCTCTTTCCCTTAGGGAGGTCTGGGGGCATGCTCCCCCTGAAACCTTTTGAAATTGGAAGAAGAGAGAATATCAACACCCAAGTTGTGTTTTAAAAGTGTTCATCGTTATTGGCTTTCCAATAAAAATTTCGACCAGCCAATTAATTGAAATGAGTTGGTAAAAATTATTCCTTTACTTCAGTTTTATTTTTTCACAAGAAATATACATGTAACTGGTAATTTGCAAGTGAGCATCTGCCGGAGCTCCAGTGGGAGCCGGGTCCTATTGAAAGCACTGTGTGCTGAAAAATGAGTCAAGTTAAATAGATCTTGGTGATTATTTTTAGTGTGTATTATTTTTCATTGTGTGGGAGTATGTTATCTACTTCTTGTTGGGTTATCACATGTGCATGGTGTATTGCATTCCTGTTTCGAGGGAGATGGTATATGTTGATCACTTATAGTGTCTCTTTTCCTTTCAAGTGTTATGTTTGATCACCGTCCTCGTTCGTGGCGTGAACTTCCTCTGCGAATGGCAGACTTTGGTGTTCTTCATCGTAATGAGTTGTCAGGTACTCTGACTGGTTTGACTCGTGTCAGGAGGTTCCAGCAGGATGATGCTCACATATTTTGCCGCCCTGATCAGGTTCTTAACTGCTTCTTGTGGTGGTGATTGTAGCTTTAGAATACTTTTTGTTCTAATGGTGTCCTTTATGTAGATGCATGTTTAAGATGGTCCACAACTGTGCCCCAAGGTGTTAGAGGCTCAAGTCAGTTTATGGATGTAGACTGAATTTAACGGAAACAGTGTGCCAGAGCCACTATTGTGATTTTTTTTCAAAGGTTTTTCCAATGTGAAAAATTGGAGGAAATGTTTCATTTTATTTCTTAAATGAAGTTTATAACAAACTGGAGATACAATATGTTGAAAGCCATAAAGTCTTGAGGCTAAAACCTGCCTATTGCCTGTGAAAATGACAATAAAGTAACCTTGTATGTGGGGCCAGTCTATTGATTGTCCAGTCTTGCATCATTGCTATATTTATTTTGCTATGTATGAGCAAGATTTGTCATTTATGCATTAAAGACATCCTATAACTTTATGATGTCTGGCTTGTGCAGTGCAAATCATAAATTACATGTATCTTTTAAATAATATTAGTGTCTACTTTATTCCAGATTGGAGACGAAATCAAAGGCTGCTTGGATTTCCTGAGATTTGTCTATGGCAGGTTTGGCTTTTCTTTCAAACTTTACCTGTCTACCAGGCCTGACAAGTACTTGGGCGGACTAGAGCTATGGAACAGTGCTGAGGCGGTAAGACAGCTTAGAGGCCTACCGTACATTGTTACGCATAATGTACATTATGTCAGTGCATGAGCCAGGACTTAAAATTTGGCCCATTGGTACCACTTGAGGGGACAAAGGCTGATGCCCAGGGTGATCAGGTCAACATCCCTTGTTTATATTTTTACGTGATAGGATTTCCAATTGTGTAATTTTCAGGGGGAAATGGACAACTTACCTCAACTTTACCCCCTTGGGCTATTTTCTAATGTGAGACTAATATATATCATATCCAGCATAATTTATTCACTTTAATATGCGAAAATAGGGCAAAGCACTATACAGACATGAAGAAATATTTGAATAGTACACAATTTTGACTAGTCAAGTGATAAAAAAACGGTCAAACACAGCATTGTTTCTTTTTTTTCTCTCTTAATCAATGTCATACTATATTGTGTTTCTTTTTTACATTTTTCCCGCCAGTTACTTTCTTTAGTTCGCAAACCCATTGTGCCAGCGAAATAATTTCAACTTTTTAACTAGTACCCAGTCCCTCAGGTTCCTTTGGCACCCAAATTTTACTATTTAGCTGAATTGTATTGTTGACATGTACTCCTACGAAGATGAAATGCTCTTAACAAAAAGGTTGTCTTGTATTTTATAAAAATACTTTGCATCAGTCCATGATAAGATACTTTCCCACATCCTTAAGCACAATATTTTGCTTTTAAGTATGAATTCAGTTTCTTTATGGAAGAGTTTTTCATTTTCACTTAAGAGGTATCCAAATGCACAAGTGCTAGTCAACTTTGTATTCTTATTATTTCATTGCATAAGCTGGAAAGGAGAGTGCAAGTGACGTTTCATCGCATAAGCTGGAAAGGAGAGTGCAAGTGACGTGAATGATCTTATTAATAATCTCTTCTGTACAAAGAATGGAGAGATTGAATCACACAAATTGCCACCTTGCAAAGACTGCATTCGTAAGCACATCCCTATATTCCAAACTAACCCCAACTGAATCATAACCTTCCCGTGAAGCGAGTGTCATCTTTCTCTTGGCAGCTGCATAATTCAGGCACTTGCTAGGTGCCCTCTCCTGAAATTTTCCAGCATTTTTCCTCGAGTATGACATCCAGCTTCTTTCCACTCTGCCGAACTCTCTGGACATACTGCTAAGTTTGCCATTCCTAGACTGGAAAACAAATTAAGCTGCCTAGTTTTGTTCTTTAGCTGGATCAGAAACTGTCTCCACTGCTGTGGGGCGTGTGGGTATTCACTTCACTCCAGGCACTTCCCCTCGCATGCTTCTCTTGGGATTCTTTATAGAATTCTCTTCGGAGGTGGCGAAGATATGACGTCAATCCTGTTGCTCTCTGAGATTTTGTGTACGATTATTATCATTAAGGAGGATGTTGCGCTTGCGTGGGTACTTTCTTACACTCACTTTCTGTACGAGGACCATCCTGTCAATAACTGTTGCTGAGTTATTTGGAGGCCTGTCTGCCAACTGGACATTCTTTTGAAGATGCTGCCTTGTTAGTCTTAGGAGGGAAACCTGAATCAGCTGTCGCAAGTGACCAAGGCACAGGACCCAGACTGTGTTTCAGCAACTCTTCAACTTTAATCTATTTTTATTTTTATTTTATTAGCTTTGCCAAATAAACAAACTAAACAATTACGTATACAGAAGAACATTGGCAGGGACACCGCAACAGCTGTGGCCAATTACAGTGGGTCCGGAGTTTGTCCGGCAATTATCATTATCACTCTCAAAAAGATTTGTGTCAGCTTTGAGTATCATAGGATCACGAAACTTCTTCTTGTGGTGGGGAGCTTTCAAGCCTTTCCTCCTTGAATTGCTGAAATTCTTGTTCTCCATTGTCAAAGACAGTAATGAAATCATGTGACTCCTCTTCAGGAGCTACTTTGGCTGTTGATATGCCGACAAAGTCTTGGCTTCCTTCAAATGGATTGGCCCAGCTCTCAATTAGGGCTTCAACTAGTGTCTCTTCTAACCTTGTACCTCAGTCGGAAAAGCAGCGGTAATCTAACCAGAAGGTCGTGGGTGCAATTCCCACCCTGGTCAGAGTTTTTCTCTGTCCTTGTGTGGGCCCATTTCCATTAGTAGGGCTAACGCTCACATAGTTCATATGGGGTAGAAAACTAGCACTTTCCATTACACTCTAATTAATCAGTTACGTCTCTTCTAACCGCCCGCCCAAAAGAACCTGTCGATGTTATCCCACGCCAGGTTGGTAAACACAAAATGTTGAATACTCGCTGGCAGAACTAATCTTTGATTTAAGTTTGATGCCATCGTCTGCATGTGCAAAGCTGTATTGTTTTACTCAAGCTGAGAGTATGATGCACAATGTCCAAGACTATTCAGCGTTTGAATTAACTTTACATTTTCAGTTAGCGTTTTCACCTCATACGACAACAGAAAATGTTTAAGCAGTTTGTTCTGGCCACATGTTGTAGCGTAAATGAGATCTTGGCCGAAGGAGTTGAGCAACATTTCTAGTCATGTAGACTGCATGATCAGATGCTGTACAGTCGCCGTGTAAGACTCCATAAAAGAATCTGACAAGGTATTCTGGAACAGGGAACTTGTCGCAGGTAAAGTGTTAGCTGGATGAATTGTCCCGGATGTTTTTATACATGTACTTCATATCCATGATGGATCTTTGGATGTGAGCTGAACACTCACTTATAATATTTATGTCTGAGGTTGCTAGCTTATAGCTTTAGAGCTCCTTTTCCAAAGCAAGCTTTTCTTTTATCGTCTCCCTAAGGCTTAGGCTACTTGGCCAAAACAGCAATTTTCCATCATAACCAGAAATCCTAGACAGTAAGCGGCTTGCCTCGCGGGCGCGGATTCAAAATGGCGGCCAGATCGAGTAAAAGAGTAAGTAAGGGATTTCACAGGGATTTAAACGATGTCAGCACTGCAGATTTTTTAAAGACTCGACCAGCGACAAAGACAGGCCCTTTTTTTCAAGTGGAAAGGGTTCTGAGTCAGCGCAAGTTAAAAGGAAAGGTAAATAATTTATTTATTGTTCTCTTGATGCACGATGTCTTCCGATAAAATATTTTAGTTAGGAATTAATGTTCATCTGCAAATAAATCCTTTGTAGAACGAGTATCTTATTCGATGGAAAGGCTACAGTTCGTTGGCCGACTCTTGGGAAACAGAGGAAAATCTTAATGAAGCCGCTCTAAGGTAGGACGTACAGCCATGAATATGTACACTAACTTAAAATATATATTTTTCATGTAACATGACCTTCAATACAAAATGATCACTGTTACCAAAAGACAGCAAACAGATCATTTAAAATTATTTACATTTTCATGATCTAGCTTATTTTGTATCTCGCCTGTACCGAAAATTAAACTAATATTTTTACTTCAATTGATTTTCACTGATTTTGACATGAACTTTGTTCTGATCACAATATTAAGACAAGGACTGAAATGGAAACTAGGTCCTTTTTTAGATGTTAGGGTTTTCCAGTTTATGATTTAGGCAATTTTCCCACTGTATTTATGAGGATGTGATAAACTTTACACTGCATTTTATGTTGAATAACAATTAATGTTACATAATTTTTTTTCAGGTCATTTAAAGCTTCCAAACCCTCTGAAGAGAGAATACAGGAAGCTTCTGATTCACTTGCTTTTGCAATTCTCCAGCATCTCAAAAGTAAACACCAGACTGCCTCTGCCAACACAGTGGTAGAGATTGGGCATGATATTTTTAACTATATCTTTAAAGGGAAAGGAAGACCTAGTAGGAAGGCAGGTTGCATCTTGTTGGACAAAGAAGACTTCAGTAGATGCAAGTTTTATAAAGAATGCAATGACTGGGATCAGTACATCGACAGCCTTGTAGATGGCACAAAAATTTTGTTTCCAGTGCGAGCAAAGACATTTTTGAGTTGGGCACCAAAAACACATGTAGTTTCTAATGGAAAGACTGTACCCAAACCAAGGTATCATCTTCAAAAAGTGAGTTTGAGCTTTAATAAGACTGCAGTTTCATTTGTGTGATTAATTATAATTTTTAGATTAAAGTTTTTGCTCACTTTTTGAAATGTTACCCTGGCGAGGGTAGCATCTCAGATATTGTTTGTATTTGGATGAATAAAGTGTCTGAAGGACACATTTCGAACAATTGTATTGCATTAAATCAGTCATCAGAGATAAAAGTTTTTGCAGAATCAACATGGTAACTGCTAAAAATGTTTCCTAGAGTTTTTTCTTTTGTTTTGTTTGTTTTCCTTTTCCTTTCCTCTTTCCCTTTTTCGAACCCCCCATTTGCGTTTGCCTTTTACTTGCTGGCCCTGTATGATCATTGGTATATTGTGCTTGAGGGTCTTCATTCTCTGCTTGTGATGTTGATGCAACTGGTGAACCCTCAGCACCCATGTCAGACTCGTTTCCCTCAGGCCATCTCTTTCTACCAGCACGTTTTGCATGGATTTCTTGTTCCCAATACTGATTGTTGTGTTTAGTATAGTTTCTACTAATACGTTCTCTTTCTCTCAGTAACCATTGCCTGTTCTCAATTCTAAGGATGTCTCCAACAGAGTCGTAGTGGTTTGATTTTCGCAGCACTACATTCCTTGCTGTGTCATTGTTCTTTTCAACTCCCTGACCCGTGAATATTTTTAATGATTTGTGTGTGTGGAGGAAAAAGGGAACATGAGCAAAAAGTATATGCATGTATGGGGTGATTCTTTTCCTTTCATACCCAATCCTCTTTGCTCTAAGAGAGAGAAATGTTTCTAGCCAGCCTCTTGCCTTGTTCCAGAAAGTGTCAGCTGATTTTTCAGATGACCAAGCATTTATTTCTTCATATAGGCTTCTGAAATCTTCCCACACTTTGGAAACTTCATGGCAGGTATTTTGTCTCAACACTCTGGGAAGCTTTTCTGGTAGGGAGGAGAGAATTTTCTTCTTGTCATTTCCAAAAAGACTCGTGAATTCATACTTTCCAGTGCCCTTATTATCAGCCGGATTCCTAAGTTCCCAAACATCAAAACCCACTCCACAGGACCTGATCTCACTCACAAGCTTTTTCAAATGGAGCCCTTGTGGCTGTTTAGAAGTTTTTTCAAAGTCATTTTCTTTATCCCAATCAATTACTTTTGTTATAATGTTATCCAGCATTATGTCCATTACACGAAGCAGCAAGTGTAATTCATCAGCAATGACATGTTCAAGATCTATATTTAACAGTGGCTCCTTCACACAGCAGTAATCAGCTTTTCCTTCTTTCACAAGTTCCTTAATTTCCATCAGTGTTCTCATCATTGGTGGTGTATTAAAGTGCTTAAAATGTTTGTCTGTTTGCCACCTTTTGTCTTTGTGTACTTTGCACCACAGGCAGGCATATAAAGATGTGGCTCCCTTAAGTCCCATGACTGTAAGCAAAAATTTGTAGTCCCCCCCCCCCCCCCAAGAAAAATTCAAGCTTCACTTCTTGACCATCAACAGTAATTGCACCTTGTTCAATAAAAGAATTGATTTCTGAAAAGACATTCTTAAAGGAGACCTGTAAAGTTTCATACTTTTCAGTACCATTCACAACACCAATGGTATGATTTCCTTTAGCAGCCATGACTTCCTCTTTTTTTTGGAGCAGTGCACATGAAAGTAGGACAATTAGATTTCTGTGTCATTTTAGCACCATCCCCACTGATTTTTATTTTGAGTGTCTCATTATCAAAATTAAAGTCTGGATTTTCCTCTTTAAATGCTGAAATCTGCTGCAAGAGAAGTGATTCAAATGACACTTGTGCACCCTCAAATGTTCCAGGTGTAGGAGTCACATGGCAAAGTTTGTTGAAATTATTTTTGCATTGTTTTATGAGATAAGACCTTGGAAGACCATTTTCAATCATGCTAAGTTCATGGTAAAACTCATCACTGACACAAAATTTATCCAATAACTACAGAATTAGCTCAACTCTTGACATTTCACTGTCAGTTATTTCATTCTGGGAAGTTGAATGTTCCCCTGGCTCATTTGTTTTGGTTTCAGCATTTACTTCATGGGTTTTCCCAGTTTTTGCTTCTTTCACTTTCAATGATTCGAGCTTAAGGCCAAATGCTTTAGCAAACCACATAGCTGTCTCAGCTCTGGTCAAGAAAGCTTTCAGTGTGCGTTGTTTGTTTTTAGTCTCAGAAATATCTTTCCCTTTGTAAGCAAGTCCCTCTTCTTTCTCGAGGAATTTAATGTATTCTTCCAGTTCATTGTTAGCACTTTTAAGATCATTTATTTCATTGCCCATGGAGTTGATAGTTTTCTTCATTTCATCAATAAGGATTTTCCTCTCTGCCTCTAAGTTCACCTGGGCTGCTCTCCATTCTTTTAAATCATTCCTTAGAGATTTCATCTCATCTTCAGTCTCTTGGCATGAGGCTAATTGGTCTTCAAACAAATGAAATTTCAATGTTTTTTGATCCAGTTTCTCCCAGTTTCTTTGACCCCTGTTTGTGCGATACTGCGATAAAACAGTTCCTGCTCTTTTTTCAAACTATTCATGTATGTTGTTGCGTATGTTCATGTCATCCTTAATTACAAAGGCATGAGCAGGTGCTGACATGTCAATTAAATCTGGGTACATAAGCTTCCTTTTCTCGTCAACAAAGTAAAATTTTGGCTTCTGGCTGTTCCTGGCATACAAGTACCCCTGAAGGCCTCTATACTCCCAGATAAACTTCATATTACCATAGAGGTTTCCAGTCTCTGTGGAAGAAAAAGACAAATAAACTACAAGTTCATCCCTACAAGCCTGTTTCGTGGTCGCCCACTCATCAGGGGATACACTTATGTGCATTATGTGTATTGAGCACTATTTTAACAGTGTTGGCAGCCTTATTATTATTATTATTATTATTATTATTATTATTATTATTATTATTATTATCATCATTTATATATAAATTAATTGACCTTTTATTTTCTTTTATCTTCAAGATATTGCTCTCAGCATTAATTTATATGTGAAAATTTAAACTAAAAATATAGAAGAAGTTCCTCAAGCAGACACAATATAAAAAGAAAACCACTCACCTTCTTCATCTTGATAGGAGGAGGAGTCATTGTCATCTTCTTGGAACTTTTGTTGCTCTTTCACAAGATAGTACCATTCTTTTATGGTGGAATAGTATAAGCAAATTGTTAGAGCTATCTGCCTCGCTTGTTTGCTTTTAAAAGCATACTGCAACGGTGACTCCACGACGTTAATTTTCCAAGGATGAAATGATTTACTTGGTGTTATATCAGACATGGCTTAAATTTTTTTCCCGCAACCTTCCCGCCTCTCGGAGGGCTTCTTCCCGCTCTTTTTCAAAATTTGGTCAGCTCTTATGTTCACCGGCGTCCCTATTGTAACAGGGAATGCAACTGACCAAAAAAAAACCAGCTAAAAACAAAATGGCTTCCAAAGTGGAACGAAAACAAACCGGTTCTCGGAGCATTTTTGCTTCACTAATGGCTCCAACCTGGCGTATGCCTCATTCAAAAAAATCCTGCTTTTCGGTCAAAAAAGGCACTGCCTTAGTGGACGTTTTTTTCGGGAGAAAAATACTCCTTTTGGTAGTTTAACATCGCATCTTTTGAATGGGAAGCTGGGGAAACGTATCGGAGAAACTATTTTCTCTCTGCAGACGAAGGGAGGCATGAAGGTCAACACTACTTTAAGAGGTTAGTAAGAGGATATTGTGTATATTTATGACTCTACTTCGATCAAAAAAGGCACTGCCTAGAATAATTTTATCCTGACGTTTCCTTCGATTAAAGTGCTGTTCGATCGTTGCTTTATCGATTTTTGAGCTGGGGAAAGTTGCATTCTCGGCGACAAGGACAAGAAATGCAATAGTTTATAATTTTCCCCTCATTCTCTTTATGATCTGCCACCATATTTAATCCGTATATGTGTCCTTTGCGCATGCTTACAGCTTAGGAGGCAGCCATGTTGTATTGAATTTCTGGCTATGTATCACTGGGAAAAATATCTAAGCCGACACCAAATTCTGCTTCGATTTTTCTTCTCATTTGCTTTTTTTCGTAGATTCAAAAGCTTCTGCAATCCTCTTGACTGAGCAAATAACTCGAGCACTCTTCTAAGCTCAGACATGGTGATCTTATCTCGATATACGGCGAAGATACTCCTTCAACTTTGGTGGTAGCAAACAGGCGGCACCACCTCCTTGTGGTCTGTGCTTTTGCACTGTAGCTGCTTCAACAAGACTTAGCCAAGAGTCATAGCTTTGGGGTGTAGTTAAATGGCTAGGGGTCACTCACAGGCTTATCTTTTTTATGAATGATACAAAAACGATTTTTACCCACGACAGTGTCATCTGAAGTAAGTTTTTTTTTTACATTGTAAGTATAAAAAACCGCAAGACGTCTTACATTATAGATACGGTCTAACAGATTTAGAGCTGAAAAAGGCGACAGTTCTTGAATTCAGTTAGTGGCCTCCATATTGGAACTTGCATGTGTGATAGAGAAGAAAAAGAAGTTACAAATTGCGAAATATTTCGATAAGCAATCTAACCTTGATCTCTTCCTTTCACAATTAAACAGTCTGAATGGTTAGTTATGCATTTTCGCAGTTTCTTCAGAAAAAATCGAGCTTACCTGAAAACAAGTCCATTCTGTAACTGATATGAGGCAATCGTTGCACAGAAAAACTGTTTTATACATACAGTGCTGAGCCGATGATAACAGAAAGGAAGAAGAATCACATCTATTCCCCTCTCGCTGAACATAAATCCCCACACCCAAAACAAACAGGCACATAGAGGTTTACAAAAAACTAAGATCGCGTGATAGCGCCAAAACTGTACCCACCCCTACCCCCTTAAATGATAGAAGATGACACTTTGGCATATACAATCACACATATTCTTTTACTATCGGTAAAGAGCATTCAAAAAATGTATGCTGTCCTTTGTCCCCCCAGGTGGTACCATCCAGCCCCCCCTGACTCATGCACTGTGTCTTAAAATTCACTGTATGTAGCAAAATCTCACTGTCTGTGACCTTGTTTCAGCTCATTTTTTACACTCATTTTCACTCAATATGGGAATCTTTGTTTACAACTTTTGCCTGATTTCAAATCAATCCTCTATGAAATCAGCTCTAAATACACTGTAAATTAGTTGTCTCTGAAAATTTGAATATGATGTACAAGGTTATCTTTGTTGAATTTGAATTTAAAAACTCAAAACAAAGAAGTTATTGTTTTATTGGCTTTTTTCCAGCTACTTGCTGATTATCAAACTGTAAATGCTTAAATCTAAAGCATGTAAACAAAAATTCTTCTGCAAAGGCTTTCCTGAATTCATCTTTGATCTTTGCTTCTTTATGACATGTTGAAAAGTCTTGTTATTGCAATTTCGTTTTTTCTTGTTCCAGGAACTGGAAAAGTCGTTGAATGAATTTGGATTGCCATGGGTTTTAAACCCAGGAGATGGAGCCTTTTATGGACCAAAGGTACAGACTTTTTCCTGATGGTATCGATAGAATGCATGCCCCTCTTAGGTTAGGTTGTAAAGTCGAATTGTCTCCATTTACAAGCCTACACATTAAAGGTGGTCATAGGACAGAATTGCTTTAATTCCCCAGTCAAGCACGTTCCTGAGAAAATCAAAACCAAATTTTCCCGTTGTTTTTAGTAATCGCTAATGCAGTGTATCACAGTGTGCAACAAAAAACGGGATTTCTTTTAACACGAGTTGTTGTAATGATTATATATTTAAGTCAGAAAGATGTGCATTAACTTCACGGTGTTCACCGACCGGCACCTTGTCAAGGGAAAGCTTGATTTTGAACTGGTAAATAACTTGCTCATAGAGGAACGAAAAGTTGTTGTTGTCTTTCGATCGACTTTTATAAGAATCTTGATACTGAATGACTCGAGTGTTGACACCTTGTTTCTATATAATATTTATTTCAGTGCAGTGTTAGTTGACTCTTGTTATAATCCACTTTAGAAGAAGTTATTTATTGAGTTTCCAAAGGACTTTTCAAAGGGAGAACATTGACACAATGTGGCAACTATTAATAGCATCGTGTTTTTTTCTTCAACAACCATTTTTTCAACAACCTTTTTTCTTCAACAACCTTTAAAAACCATGCAATATTTGATTTGATTTGAGTTAATTTCCTTAGTATCCCCAATAAGTGCTCTTGTGTTAAATCCATTGACACTTAAGTAAAGTTGTTTTATAATTAACATAGCTACCGTGACATCAAAATGAACACTCTATTTGCTATGAGCTGTTGATGATAAAAATAATCGTAATGTTCATTTCCTTTACGTCTCGAGGTTACATAGGCCACATTGATAGGTGCTCTCTCCACTGCAACAACTTTGCGCCTCTTCCAAAGGGATGTTTCATATTTACATTGTACGTCATTATCGTATTTTTTTATTCCTCTGTCAGATTGATATTCAGATTCAAGATGCTTTGCGCAGGTATCATCAGTGTGCTACCATCCAATTGGATTTCCAGCTTCCAGAGAGATTCAACTTGAATTACGTCAGGTTAGCGCCCTGTTCTCTTTCGCTGTTTGTTGTAAATGTTTTTCTTTTCATCCACGGGACAGCACAAAGCTGAATCGCAATATAGCTAGTCCTACGGATGGTCAAATACTTCAGGATGGCATTAATGCTTTATCTAAGTGGGAAAAGGACTGGCAAATGTCATTTAACCCAGAAAAATGTCGCACAATTTGCTTTTCTACAAAGAAGAATGTTGTCACACCATTTACTCTCAATGGTCATGCATTGGATAGGTACCACCACCATTCACACTTAAGAATTATACTCTCAGAGGACTTGAAATGGGCTAGCTCTCAGCTCCCGTTTGACTATGTTCCATCGTATTGTCAACAAAAATGTTGACATTGAAAGAGACTTAA
Organism: Montipora foliosa; assembly: GCF_036669935.1. Taxonomy (NCBI): domain Eukaryota; kingdom Metazoa; phylum Cnidaria; class Anthozoa; order Scleractinia; family Acroporidae; genus Montipora; species Montipora foliosa. Next base: position 18,804,836 of record NC_090870.1, on the reverse strand, counting down.
TAAATGACTAACTACATGACATACTAAACTGAGGAGTCAAAATTTGCCAATATTATCGAAACATCAATGTAGTAATCATACAGTATTTTAGCAGTCTTTGGAAGAGGATATCATTAACGTTATTTTTGAAGTTAGATTTTGACATCTGGTGGACTTCACACGATAAGCTATTCCACCTGAATTTTTCAGATGACTTTAACAGACATTTTCTCAAATTGTCAAGATAACTGCGAGGATCACTTCCCTCTTTCGTCAAGAACTCTTGGGAGCAGGGACAAAATGCGACGGGAAACCCATGTTGCACTCAAGTTCTGCCCCATACCTACTCGCTTTAACGTAGCATGGTTAGTGCTTTTGAAGAAACAAACTAATGATGGCCGTGTTTACGTTGTGTTATAGTGGCGAAGGTGATGAGAAAAAAAGGCCAGTCATAATCCACCGAGCCATTCTAGGCTCCGTCGAAAGAATGATCGCTATTTTGACAGAAAATTTTGGTGGAAAGTGGTAAGTTGATTTTAGATGCTAAGAAGGGACTACTGAAGTGTGCTCGTTGTCAAGCTCCAGGTTGTCTTGGCTTTTCCTGGCTAAAAAATATCTTCAACATAGTGTTTTCTTTCACTGGTTATCCACTGGTGTGGTAAATGCAAATTCCAGGTCAGGATGGCATTAAATCCCAGCAGACAGGGTTCGAAATTGCGATCAATACGGTCGACTAAAACTTCCACCTTGGCGAGTTCATTTCTGAAAAAAAAAAGTGAATAAATAAATAAACGATTCAGGTTAACGAACATAAGCGATTGCTTTGCTGCCAAAAAATGTGGATCAAGTCTAATTATTTGATCAGTAGAGATTTGCTGAAGCAAAGGCATATAAAAAACAAGGAAAGATTTATTGCTGCTTGACGTTTCGGGGTAATCATGACTTCATTATCAAAAGACTAGTTAAATAGCATGCAAATAAGGAAAGGTACAAGATAAGCATAAATTACAATAAACGGCCTAAACAAACACCTTTTGAAAAATGTGCATTTCTACGCGACTTCATTACCAGCGGTGCTACTTTTGTAAAAATTGGGGGCGCATCATTTACAGAAATACCGCTGGTATTGAAATAGCTTACTTTGCGAGATCCATGATAACACATGTTACTTGTTTTAGCTCGTAAATCATTCAAAATATTTGAATCGCCGTTTGAAGTAACACACTAGCTTTGCCTAGGGGAGGGAGAAGTGTGACATGCAGCGTGAGAGATGATAGGTAAATTAATAACGCCCCAACGAGGTGAAGTGTCTCCATTAATTTTGCAACTTGTTGTAGCATCGATTTCGACAGTTTTATTTGCTTGCGCATTGAGCATATGGCAGGATTGTCTTGTGATGATTGTTAAAGGACTGTTTTTCTGCCTTTGGGGCTCCAACACCTTCTGGCGACTTGAATTTACTTAGAGGAAACTTATCTTTCTCGGTATTTCCGCGTGGAACCTTATGGGGTAAGAATAAAGTCACAGAAACCAAGATTTTTTACGCGTTTTTCTTCTGGCTCAGTTGTGTGCTCATGTTTTGTGGCCAGAACTGGAAGGGTGACTGCTAACACAGGTTACCGTATTTGGTTCGAAAAAATAATTACTTATTGGACTTAGTAAACACAATGTAGCGGCCGACCGGTGGGCTCAGTTGGTGGAGCAGCGGACCTCATGTTGTAGGTCATGGGTCGGATCAAACTCGTTGTCTTTAACTGAGGAGAAAGTGGTGCCTTTGTAATTACATCCGCAAATGGTTAGAGTTTCAAGTCTTCCCGGATAAGGACTATAAACTGTAGGCCCCGTCTTGCAGCCCTTGTTCATGAAGTCTGCGCGGTGCTGAAAAACAAAACACAACTTAAGGAGTTCCCGCTGTTGTGATCTGTCACAATATCAATTGGAGTGTTGCTGTTTTGTGTGGCTCTCACCTCCTGGGTGGCGAAACTCAAACTGAAGTTACAGGAAAAGGGTTACGTAAGGTGTCTACTGTCTACGTGGAGAATTGGTTGATAAAATACAGTTCTTTCTAATGGTTCTAACTTGTTGATCAATTGACAAATCAACAAACGGTTCAGCGTGTACTATCGGTTATAACTGGACTCAGAAGGTTGCTAAGAACGAAAGAACTCCAGAGTCGTACTCGGCGCGGCGTTAGGCTTTTTTCGTGCTTAGCAAAGCTCCCAAGTGCAACTAAAACTCGGTATTATTAAAAACTGAACTACGGATATCAGATTTCCAGCATTTTCATTGGCTCGTCGGACACAGGCTATCAGTTCATATACCTGCTGTACCTAATATGGTCAAGCAAAAAAGCGAGCCGAAAACATTTTTGCAGCTCTGAGAAAAAATGGTCGACAAAGGCCGTTTTGGACCGGAATTGACCTAGACAGAAATCAACATGGAAGAGTTGTTAATCTTGGAGATTTTAATAAAACAATTATTCTACACGGGCTTGCTGGATATAATATGATTATAACCAACTCGGCGCTACGCGCCTCGTTGGTTATCTATCACTTTATATCCAGCGCACCCGCGTAGAATAATTGTTAAATAACCAAAACATCTTGTAACAGTTTGTGACTTCCTTTGTCTTCCGGTTTGAATGCCTCTCGCTCATTAACTCGTCGAGCTGGCTTTCATTTAGTTTTGCAAATCGCTTTGCAGGTTGCTAATGCAAATAAAAGTGAAAAAAAAAGTGGTGCATTTATATAGCGCCCTTATCACAACGTCTCAAAGGCGCTTTACAATGATCAATTTACCCCCAGCGGACTGGAAGGATATACAGGCGCAAATTGCAGCCGCTTCTAAGCAGTCCATGCATGCTGGTACTCATTTTACCGACCTCGGAAGGATGGAAAGCTGAGTGAACTTTAGCGGGGAAAGAAGGTCTCCAAATATTCCAGTCTCGGCAGAACCGGGAATGGAACCCGGGACCTTAGGGTTGAAAGGCAGAGATCTTACCACTGCGCCAACCCCTCCGCTCTTAAATACCCATCAACCGCATAAAACATGACGTTTCAAAGTCTTTTATTTTCATGAAGATGTGAAGAAGTTTCAGCATTTTCGGCTTTAGGCTGGTTGGTCATTATTGCAGTTTGAGGAAAACGCAGTTTTTCCTGGCGCATGCGTCAGTCTTTTCGTCATTACCATTCACTCATGGGAAATATTAAATAGTTAATTGATCAATCAGAACGTGCCCTTTACTTTCGTTGTGTTATAATTGGATTTTGTCTACGAGGCAGTTGTTATTTCTTTCTTTCTTTCTTTCCTTTTTATTTATCTTTTATTGCAATATGAACTGCCTTTATGCGTTGCCTTGCAGGCCCTTTTGGTTGTCACCGAGTCAAGCCATTGTTATTCCCGTGTCGCCAAAGTACGAAGAATACGCTAACAAAGTATGTACGCTACCGAACAAGTTTGGTTCATAAAGTATTTCTTTGTGGCAAAATAATAAATATTAGGCGGACAACATTGGGTATTTCTCGGCGGGAAAGAAAGAGTGGCTTTCCTGCTTGGGGTACTTAAGTGTCTTATCTTGTCCGCCTGTCACTTGCACTGTTGTTTAGAATTACAGTTAATCTGATGTAACCTCAGCATTACATAAAACACCCTTAGAGTTAAAACGCCACAGGCTACCTATTTACAACAATACAAACTATTAGGGTCGTTTTAGGTTGTGGTAATTTTTACTGTTGCGGCTACTTGAGGAGTGAACTTGGATGGACAGGATGCTAAGTAACGAGGGCTACTTTCGCTAGAGTTCCCTTCCCCGGTCTCGATTAGTATCGTGGAGAATTACTCAAGATTGTTGTGGTTGTTGTTTTTCTTCCGGAAATAAGCGATGTTAGATAAGCATAAGGAGAAGAATGGCATTTGTTGCAAATATTTCATTTCAGATTTCCCTTGTCGCTGAGATAGCTCTGTTTTGATTGGCTTGTACGACAGTAGGCGTGCTAAATCTCCCAAGGGAGGGGTTCTATAAATAAATCTACTCCGGAAAGGGTTGACTGCGAGGCCAAATATGAGAGATAAACTCCTGATAAGGCACATGTTTCTGCTCACGTGTCAGCCAAATCATAAGATCAGACGGAAGACGTAGCAAAAAAGAGATTTCATGAAAATACAGAATTCAAATGCATACACAGAGAAGGAAAAGTACCTTGGTAGACGAAGTTATTATTAATTTGACCTTTTTCTGTAATTGATTTCTTTTACTATAAAAGAAAACTACGATAGAACATTACTAAAAATCATTTAAAGGTTATTTTAAGGGTATGAAAGGCTACAAACCTCCGAGATTAAACCAGGAAGTAACATTCGTGCTTCCTCAACAAGAAGCTATTATTATTACTTGACAGCAACAATTCCTCTTACTCGTAGGATGATTAGGCACAAACATAATCCCTCCCATCTGGAGGTCCTATTTCTAAATATCGAGCGTAAGATAATCCGCGCGGACAGCTTATCGCTTTCGCGGCAGTGTGAAGCGGACATATTTTCGCCATTTTCGCCATATTTTCGAAGTTATTAGGGGTGATTATTTCGCAAGATCAAACTTGGAATGAACATTGCGACCACGTACATAATTAGGCCCTGAAACGGCTATATGCCTTGCGTTCCCTTAAGGCTGGATTGAACTGTGACGATTTAGTTTATTGTAGCTTAGTGAGATCAATCATCGAGTATGCTTCTCCCGTTTGGGCGGCGCTACCGTCATATCTACAAGATCTTTTAGAATCCATACAAAGGAAAGCCCTCAGGATAATTTTCGGCAAGACAGAGTACGCTGATTCCATGGCCATGGCAAGCCTAGACACACTTAAAGCCAGGCGAGTTGCTGCCTGTCAAGAGGGTCATTTTAAATGCGCAGCAACATCCTCCCCTCATGGATGTTATCCCCTCCCCCACGTACCATGAATGTGAATATTCTCTTCGTCCCCGCAATCCGAGACCCGTACTTGACCGGACTAATAGACTAAATGATTTTGTTACTGTCAAATATTAACATATTGTGTAATCGTATCTTATTGTTGGCCTACCCAGCAATTCAGTCAATGCTGCAATTAAGTAAAGTAAACAAGCATCTATCTATCTATTTTCAAATAAGAGTTTTGTTTATTTTGTTGCTTAGTTTCAAATTTACGTACACGGGCTGATTCTCCCCAGCCACCTCTCCTGTTTATGAAATAGCTGATGGAAAAAGGCATCTAAGAGAACGAACTGTAATTGCTGTCCAGCGACGTCACTATCAGAACCCAGATAGTAATTCTGATTGGTTGCCTTGCAAATCATTTGCACATATTAGCATCAGCGTAGCCATTGATGTGACCACATGTATTGTGGATTAGCATATATCCTTCACATTTGACTGGTGACTTCACTTGACGACAGGTCCTTTCAAGCGTCTCTCTTCCCATGTGACTAACCGACCGAAAGCGGCGGCTGAATTTCAGGCTGGATTCTCCCATGTGTTATGTCAGTAAGAGTTCATTTTTACTTTGGATCTTTGTAGGTAAAGGAAATAGTGTGGAATGCAGGGTACATGACTGATGTGGACTTGGATCATGGGACCACGCTCAACAAGAAAATCAGAAACGCACAGCTTGCGCAGTACAACTTTATCTTCGGTAAGCAGCTTGAGTGATGTGAACTGGGCAGTGTAGTTATGATTGGGGTAAAAAAGCATCTGGTCCCTCTCTTGACACCATGAAAGTTTCTTTGAAATTTGACGCTCTTTAGCTAAAAGTTTATAAGACGGTAGACTCCAAAAAGAAAAGGCAAGTTTGTGCGGCAGCTCAGTGCCTTAATGGCAATACTTATAATCGGGTACAATCACGGGAAATAGGTTTCAGCTCTGAGATTAGTCCTTGAGATTGAGTATCAGGAACACGTACTAGGCCTTCATTGCCTTAAGATCTTCATCTTTAAGTTCGATTGAGGTGGATTTATAGTATAACTTATACACCGAAATTGGGACGGAAGACTGCAATCCTTGCCGTAACGTTAGGGGCCACACCCTTTTTAACTTAATTTTTGGTAATACCTCTTTTTTTCCACCCATATCTACGCCCTTACGAAGTTTGTGCCCGCCCCACTCCCCTTAGCGTGGGGGATGGGGGAAGTGTCCCGAATGTCTTAAGCCGCTGTTACACGGTTTAACTTTTACCTGAAACTTGTGTGCAACGGCGCTGGGAAGCAAGTTTCAGCAGGCGTTGCACAGTGTAACACAAAAGGTCGAAACTTGTTGGGGAACGAACTGGTGTTACCAGATTCCTGCAAAACAAGTTGATGCTACTCCATGGCCTTGGTGCCGAGAGAGGCCAATTTTACGGTGTTACACGGTGAAACTCTTGTTTTTATCACCACTGCGATTGTTGCAGAAGTAGTTCTACAAATGTAATTTTCGTGAAATTTGTTTCGTAACGAAAGTTCAGTAGAGTTTTACGAAACCGAGCATTTTACACGGTGAAACGCGTGCTGAAACTTGTTTCGCAGTGGCGTTGCACAAAAGTCTCAGCTAAAAATTTAAACGTGTAACAGCGGCTTTAGCTACAATTGTACATGAAAAATTGTATTTGCTGCTTATAGTCTATTATGAAATTATGCTTCAACTTTGTGTTGCGTAACATCACCTTTCCTTTTCACTTGTCGAGATTCCTCAGTAGCCATTTTATTTCCTTGCAGTTGTTGGCGAAAAGGAAGAAAATTCCAAGACTGTGAACGTTCGGACGCGTGACAACAAAGTTCACGGAGAGAAATCCATCGATCAGGTGCTCGAAAAGTTTTCTTACCTCGCCAAGGAACGAATCAGGAACAGCGAAGATGAATTTTAATGACCGTTAATTAAGGAGCCAAGAGCTATGTTACTCGTACCAGTAGATAAGTTTGTCTACCATTTTCAATGATACCTTTAAGTGCAAGCGATGGAAGTCTGGATTAGTATCACAGTTCACTTATCTTTAGCGCGTAAACCATTAGTTGCAGAGATATATTTCTTTGTAACTTTTGGGAAATTTACATCGACAAATTCAAAGGCATTTCTCTGACTTCTTTCAGGTGTGCATCAATGCTTTTTCGTCTTAACCGACTGCTTGTATTTGTGTTAATATATTGGAGTGCCAATCAGTGTTTGTCAACATCAGTGGTTCACAGGTCGAATTACACTACGTACGTTGCTATCCAGGAAATTTCATCTTTAGGCATATTCGGTATTACCAATATTTAACTAGTATCACGTACTGTGTTTCATTTTCATCTGCTGAGGCAGATAACACAGACACGAGGTTTTGATAATTCATGATATCATGCGAAAACCGAATTCAATAATTGTTTTTTCATACATTTTTCACATAATTCCTCCTCAGAAACAGAAGCGAGGCGTTTAGCCATTTTGTTTCTGAGGAGAACACTCCAAGGGGCTTAGTTAGCAGGCAGACGTTGAACTTGACATGATAAATGTAATATCTGCAGCAGATATTACATTTATCATGTCAAGTTCACAAGCTATTGTGAATTGATTGAATGCTCTCGACCAATCAGATTTTTCAGTGAGTCTGATGTGTAATAATAATCAATATCTGTATTTCTAATACAGCTTTGTCTTTATTTACATAAATGTTTCTTTCAATTTTCACGGTTAAAATGTCTTGAATCACAAAAAAACCTAGTGTACATTAACACTTAAATGCTGACATTTCATAAGCACAATACAATATTCGCGCCCGTATTGTATATATCGGATATAAAATTTCTCGCCTTCGGCTCGACATTGTATATCCGATGCAATACGGTCGCTCATATTGTATTTAGTACATAGAAATGCATGACAAAGCAGTAAGTGTTTTGTGACGTTGTAACAGTCATGAAGAGGAAGCAGTATAAAGACAATATCCACCACTTTTGCATGCTATAATTAAAACTAACTTAAGAAAGAGATAAGGCTAGATGCCTATATTTGTCATAAAATGTGGTCAATAAAGGAATTCAGGAGAGACAAATTAAGTGGCTTTGTGTTGTTTTCACCGTTTCTTGTACTACGAGTCGATTTTTCCGTCGCATTGTTGCTGCGACTAGCAGTATTCGTTCTGGTTGGAGACCTTTTTAGAATCGCCCACGGCCGTGACAAACACAAGTTATAGAAGTTATGTAAAGCTAAATGGTACATGATAAACCGACATTTAGTGAGGGGGAAAAACTGATTTGGACTGGAAAACCCGCAGAATACCGCAGATTATTCATATTTTTCCAGTGTAACTTCTTTGCAGCATTCGCTTGGCTGGGACACTCACGAAATCCGTCGGTATCTAAGTGCCGCTACCATAATGTATGAAGCCGTGCACAATCAGACTCGCTTATGGAAGCAATCGCTCCAACCACCCTCATAAGTTCAGACATATCTTTGCCCGCACTAATGCATATAAGTTCTCTTTTTTCCCTTCCTTCCCCCCCTGGAATAGCCTGCGAACGCAGACGTATTTCCGTCGGTCGTTTCCTTCTCGGGTTAATTAAATATGTGTACCCAGGTTCGATTCTTGCGATTCCAGATTTTAAAAGAAATATGTTCATTTCCTATGATCCCTATCAAGCTTTCAGTGTCCAAAATAAACGATAATACTTCACTTGGAAGAAATTGATAATTAAGAACAATCCTTCAATTGAAGAAGAGACTTGGTTGCCTTTTGAACAACTGGGGGGGTCCTGAAAAATAGAGATTCGAACCCATGACCTCTTCGATGCTGGTGCTAGAGCACTGCACCGACATCGAAGAGGTCCTGGGTTCGAATCACGTTGAACCCGCCTGGATTTTTCAGGTGTCTACAAGAGAGAATTGCTGAAATTGTCCACTTAACTGCATGAATCGTAACAGGCCCCACTTCTTCAAAAGGTGGATATACACCGGATAAATCACTATCCATTGGATAACGCAATTGGTTTCGCTGTGACTTATGGCTTATGGCTATCCATCGTTTGAACAGCTGGGGCCAGAAAGATAAGAGCGTCGGCTTTTAGACAATGCAATTGAGATTAAGTGTAGTATTTGCGGAAATTTTACTTTGCTTCAGTGCTGTAGTGACTTCCTTACGTCCTCACTTCCTGGAACGATCGCCCCGCATGTTTGTTAAAGCAACTGGATAACATCGCTGATAGTATTTCCTTGGTCCCTTTCCTGATAAATGTTCAATCGTTGATACGATGATTTTTAAAGTCTCGACCGTTCCATGCCTGCTGGCCTTGTGTTTGCACTTCAATTTCCACCCGATAACATTTTGAGAAATGCGAATCACAAAAACATTACTAGCATTTGCGTGCATCCTTGAAGCGTGACGAATTTTACGTAAAGTTTTACTTTTAAAACGTTAACGGTTTGTCAGGTCGTGTGACACTTTTAACCAATGAAACGTTGGCAGTGAAAATTGACCACGTTTTTAACGGTATACCAGCACTCGGTTTTGTTCACGTGCTCTTCCAGTTTTCAGGTTTTCCGTGAGACCGGAGTTATAAACATCCATCTCCCGTGAGTTTCCAAAGACACGAAATATGGAATTTGATATACTTTACCAAGAGGAGATACGTGATTCAGCAACTACTAAAAAAAAAATACGTGAAACCGAAGTGAAACTTGAAAGAGCGGGAAGGAAGTATTTCTACGTCTAGGGCATTCTGCGTACACACGCTCTTCCGTGTTTCAAGGAGCATTTAAAATCTTGATTTCAAGCGACTCCTGGGCGGTAATTTACTTCATTCCAAACTTATTCCTGATTTGACGTCACAATCTACTTTGCATGCATGTTTACAAAGAGTTAATGCAATGTAAACTGATCAGCTTGTGACGTCAAATCATAAATAGACCCACTCCCCTTCTGACTGGGTCGTGAACAGTAGATGCTTGGTTTTTCGCAAGTTTTAAAGCCTATAAAAAGGCAGCATTTGTTAGAAAAATGCGTTTCGAACAGGTGCAAAGATTCATTTTAGCGAAAAAAATATTTTGGGGTTACAGGCACTTTAAGTCAAAGCACCCATTTTAAAACGGTTGGCTTTAGGGATAACAAAGCTTCTTGTCAGAGATTTGAAACGAAGCCCGTGGCTGAAAAGCAGAAATGACGTAGAAAGGAGAACCTGGCAAACCTCTTCCCGTATATTCTTTAACTGAGAGAGGGTGATTGCGCTTTCGTAATTCCTCGATTCGAAATTTTCTCTTCTCTTCGCTCTTTAGTGAAAACATCTGTCATGGTAGTCATGCTACATCGAAGTATAGCTGGTGGAGGTTCTAAAACCCGTAAGAACGGAGTGAGTCTTCATGATGGCCTGACGATCTATGCCAGAATGTGGACAAATGTCAAAAAAACACGGCTGACTTTCATTATCATACGAATTCAAGTAGACTTTGTAGTGCTCATTTCACTGAAAATTGCTAAGATTGATATCGCTGAGTCTTTAAGTTTGAAGATGAAAAATTCAATTAAAGCCAATGCCTTTCCAACAATCTTTAAAATTGGTCTTCCTCAAACTAAAACTCAACAAGAGACGGTGACGACGACACCGGTAATAAGTTATTGTTTAAAGTTGCAGATAGCGATCCTGCACTTAAACGAGAACAGCAATCGAGAAAACGCCGCACTTAACAATGGTTCTGAAAGAGTCAACAAAGGAGAGCACTCGGTCAAAAAGGCTTTAGTCAAATGCACCTGCAGTAAGTATATTTGCTCCCCGTTCATTGTCGCCAGACTATAATTGCCCTGACTAGCCTAGTGCAGTCAGCACAATAAAATCACGATTTTAAAAAAGTGATACCTTTCTCGCCGTTTGACTGATTTAATTCGCTCTCTGCGCGGAACATTTCGTATGACACACTTTGTAAACCAGGGCAAATACACATTAGACGTTATCATTTTATTTATTACATTTTGGAATTAACCAACGCATGTAACGAGGTAACAACTTTACAATGATGATGAATGTTTGAATGCAAGATAACTGTGAATACTCTAAATTCAACATAGCATCTTTAAGGGTTATGTTGATAAAAAACAAAGCAAAGCGAAATCCTTCAAAAGAAAAGTTCTCTTCAATGCCTGGGGGATGGAAGTGTGCTCGAATACAGCAAACCGCACAAGATCGAAGGACAAGTCTAACCTAACCTCTCGTCCCAAAATACCCCAGCACCACCTTGCCGGATGCCTATAAGCTATGTGACAGTTTCGCTTATTTTCTGGGCCATCATAGGAGTTATGGTACTGCTGTTTGTACTGGTACCAAGCTGTCTGCAGTACCCAGCAGTTCAAGCAGACAGCATTGAAACCCGGTGGGTTCTTCTTGTTCGACCGCTTCGTTGTTTTTGGCAACAATACACGGTTACTTTCGGGTAACAGATGCACTCTTCGACACGTACTGACTTGACTTGACGACTTCGACTGTTAATCGGTCTCAATCGGTTTATGTTTGTTCCGATGGCGCACATCTTCAAACATACATTTAAAACTGAGATAAATACATCTTTTCCGTTACAAGAAAGCTTTATTTCTGGTTTTAGTCCACCGACACAATCAACAATAACTCCGTACGTCCTCGGTTTGGAATACAACATTCGCTACAAATTGCAAATTGATCGCTCGCAAGTGTATTTGTAGTCGCTCGTATTGTCCTATTTCAGAATCATTGACTGAGAATGGTTCGTAACCGAGCTTCCATCACTGTCGTACGGCTCAAATATTAAGTAAGGCTGTGCTCCTTCACAATCGGTAAATGAAGGTCTATCGGCACCTTTGTCACTACTATCATCGGAACAAGAACACAAGATAACACAATTTTCGCGATCGAATCCTCAGTTTTACAGTGAAGTGAACAACACACTCGAGAAAGGTTCTTCTTCACATCATCAATCACATGTTTTCAGAAATGTCGTTTTCACTTCCAGTGCTCCAGCAGGGTATATTTTCGTCGTTTCTCGGCGATTTTAAGACTTTTCTAGTTTTTGTTTTCATGTATTTTATCTTTTTTCCGTAATTATGATGTTAAAACTACCTTTTGAGCAAACGTTGCTATGAGGTGTAGAGTATCCCTTTAATTAGAGCCTTAGTGTAGACTTGCTGGAGTCACTTTCATTGAACAACAAAATGAGAGTGGGTTTACAAGAGGCCAAACGTTCCACTTCCCACACTATTTGATTATTCATTATTTGTTTGTTTTAAGTCTTCCGTCAAATTTCTTAGAAATACAGGATATAATTCCAAAGAAAGCACCATCACCTTGTCTCTTATTGTAGGCGGACATCTCTACCATGTTCATACTGACACCCCGAAATGATCGAAATATAGTAAGCTCCGTCCATTTTCCCGGCTACAAATTCTATATTCTTACATATACTTCTGAATACTTCCACGAATACTTCTTTGTCTCCTGAGGGTGTACGCTTCACCACTTTAAGGGCTGGCTTTAATCGTTCGTCAGGAAATAAGTTTAAAATCAACGTGCCACATCGGAGTGCGGGCACTGCATGAAGGAGGGAATCATTGTCGCGTCTGTAGCTACATTAGGGACTTTAAGATCTGCGACGCGACGGTAACGAAAACGTCATTCAAAATTGCAAGTTCAGGTTTATTAATCTTTTTCGTCGTTATGTCGGCTTGTCTAACTTCTAAAAACTAGTGTAACTCCCCAGGAACTGAATTAGGGGGTGCGGTATTGAATCTACGACAGAAAACTCAAATTCGCTGCCTTTTGTTCACGTTCTCCGTAAAACTTGAGAATTGGTCATTTCACGTCGTAGATTTGCCAAAAACGTGAAAGAAATGTACAAAAATGAAAAATGCACGTGCACAGCGTGCAAAACTATTGTTTTGTCATTAAATGCAAAATTTGTGACGTTTTCGTTGCCGTCGCGTCATAGATCTTAAAACACAGGTCACATTCCACAGGTCATTGTTTTACCTTTTTGAAAGTAACCTTAGGCCTAGGGTTAGCCAAATCATTAAAGTGAGGGTTTTGGTTACTTTCCAAAACGTAAAACAATGACCTGCAACGAGAGTGACCTGTGGATTGTAACCTGTGTTTCAGACAGCAAGCAGCAAGAATTAGTTATGATATTTCTTTGTCTTTCAGAATTTTTCAAACGTTTTCTTTCGGTGCCTTCGCAGATATTTGTGCGAGAAACTCTGAGATGAACTTGCCATGTCATTTTATTTTAATACCTCCAAACGTGCCAATTGCACAACCAGCCACGATTGAAGAAGTATGAAAAGAAAGGACAAGATAAATTGGACTGAACTTTCAAACGGCACGATGTATACATAGAGGTATTTTTTTGGTCTGATTTTCAAGTGTAGTATCAATTTTCGTTAAGATGATCCCAGAAACCATCAGTTTGCGAAATGCACGTCTGTACGAATGCGGTCGAAGACGCGTGATTTGAGTCACTGGCGTGAATCACGTTCAGTTTATCCGGGACATTGACAGGCGTCATATATAAAATTAGCTCTTCTTATTTTGTCTCCACTCCCCCAACGAAATTGTTCATTTTATTGTGACTTGTTCATTTTATTGCATTTTGTCACTAGCGTGCTAAGAATATCCATTAATTGTATACTAATTTTACTCATTTAATTATTGTTTAATTTAACTCTCCGGAACAAAAGCCAAAACATCTGTAAAGCCGCCTTCTGCTGCACGGAAACCATAAATGGGTTTTTTGCGTCACGTCGAATTTGCTCATCAGTTGCTATGGTTTGCAAACGTAGCTCCATCTCCGGGGATATTTGGTGAAACGAACAGTATATTGCAACACATCATTGCTTCGTTACTTTAATTCACTTACTCTCCGTTGGGAAACAAGTTCTGTTAATGTTGTGGAATCGCATGCAAATTTCCTTGCTTTTGACCGGAAGTTTTACGGTTGGATGACCACGTTGCGATAATTGAGAGCAAGATACATACATACAAACATACATACATACGGAATTTCACGGAATTTATCACACGTATTACCTGTGCGACGATCAACATCTTCTGAGAAAACGAGTCTCAAAGCGTACTGACTTGTAATCAAGTGTGACACAAGTTTGCAAAAGGGAAAAAAGCTTTGTCAAGGATCTCTGATAATACACAACTTCAGTGAGTAAAGGAGACGAGGTGGCAGTTTGTTGGTAACTGGATCTGGAGATAATATTTTTTGCACCATTCCATTCTTATTTCGGAACAACTGAATTCAACATTTATTTAACTGCATCTTTGCTGAATAATGAGCAGTGTGGAATTGTCTGGTCCTTATGAAAATGAAATGCTAAATATTAACGGCAACCCCATAACTTTGGATGACATACTGGAGGACACAAGTTTCTACGTCAACTCGAGCTTGTTTCCGATGCCGAAAGATCCAGGTACGTGAGTCGACTTAGACAATAAATTACTGCAAGGTAGTGGTTACTAAATTAAAACTTGACTGTTTTCATTGTGATGGCAAATGATTGTGTGCAAATAACAATGAAAACAGCGTGGCACAATTTGTTTAACCAATACACTACTATTTTCGGCGTAGGTGTTCATCAATTTCTTGCAAACTCTTGACTCAAGTTTTTTACATTCTCTGGGCTTGCGCCAGAGTTTCGGAAACTTTCCGCGGTAAGATGGTAATTATCTTTCGTGTCATCAGCCTTAACACTTTATTGTGAAAAAGGGCAATCTGTCACTGTCCGCTGAGAGATTGCGCCATCGAATTTTAATGATTTCCTACAGATGTAGTAATAACTATATATCAAGTAATTTTCATGTCGACGTCTTTAACGCAAACTTTCCAAGTCAAGATTTGGGCTTTTATCGATGTAAAGCTTAACATTTTCTTGTGGGTAGCGAGTAGTGTCATGTCGTGTTGAAATGTTGCTAAGTATATTTATTATTTTATATTGAACTGGACTATGCCTAAAGCGATCGACTTGTAAACTCGCCGTGTGGAAACGGTTTGACAGAAATATCGCAATACATAACCGAAAAGTTGATCTTTTTCTTTGTATGATTAGTGTTGAATCATTCGGATTATTGTTTGCTGACTCACCGTTCTATAAATGACTTCGTGAAATCACGAGTCGCTTAACGTTTATTCGTCCAGTATTTGGATTTGCATTTTTTAAGAAGCCTTTTTCAGCATGTATGCCAACAGAAGAGCGGGCAGTATTGGCAATTTTCAACTAGAATATACCTTCCGAATTTTGGTACTTAGATTTCATTGTTCTTTGTCAGGAAGTCATGTTGATGAGCATTCTGTGATGATCTTCAGATCAAGTCACAGTCCGGTCTCAATGTCACGTGCAATAAAACTCATATCGCAATCACAAATTCAAACGGTATTTCATCAAGAAACTTCATTGGTTGACCATAACTAAATATGAACTGTATCAAAGTCATTTTTCACACCGGAAATTCAGTCTTTAGACTAAGCATATCACTAATGAGATTAAGATGGAATTTGCTTGCAGCTGCAAGGAGAAAAAAGTATGGGTTCACTGCCTATGCTATCGTGAAGGCGTACCATATTTTTGCAACATTTCTTTGAAGGTTTTCGAAATGTGTGTGGTGGGAAGTCAGTCTCTTGTCCTGAACTTTCAAGAATGTAAAAGGCTGGTCACACCAAAATGCAGATTGCAGACTTTGCAGACCAGGGGTAAAATATGGTGTTACCCTCACTATTATTGCGAGCTAACAGTAAACAGGCTAACCTGAATGTTATTTAGGTCTAATCAGGCTAACCGAACGTTATTTAGGCCTAATTCAGGCTAACTGAATTTTCATTTTACAGACGGTCTGCACAGTCTGCAGTCTGCGTTTTTCAGTGTCTGGTAAAAAGCGGACATAGTGGATACGACCAGTTTCGAAGAACATAAAAGACCTTATTCCAGTGTAGGACCAATGCAAGTAGTTCTTGGTCAACCTTCATTCGTGTTCTTTGATGTGAAATATATTGACCTCATATTTGTTCGTGTAGACTGCAATATGAAAACAAATCAGGTTTACATATTTTAAGTTACAGATAACGTGATGCAGGTGACCATTTCCTGCTGGATAAAAACTGCTAAACGATTAGTGGTTTCCAAAAATTCTCTATCAATAAAATTTCTTGAAATTGAAATTGTTATCTAATAAAGGTAGTGAGCCATTTGGTTATCAGTTTAGCTCCTTGATTTATGAACTATTTCACGTCACAAATACTGACGTCAAAGGGATAACCCTTGTCAGCTGTTATATTTGTCACAGGCCTCCTTCTTCAAGTGCCACTACAAGAACTTATATTCTGCAGTTAACCCCAAAATTCTGTTCAGTGGTCAAAAATTGTTGTCACAAAATGATTTTGCTTTGATTTATCTGTACTGAATATTCAAATTTCGGAATGATTTCTCATAGCTTTTTTTAGACAAAATGCCATGTCTAATCCTGCATTTTCTAACAGTACTTTAACTGAAAACGTTTGGAAAGAAAAATGATGTGGGACTGATATTATCAGGGATCATATTATCTGATCTTTACTGTGAAAAACCAAGCTTATAGCAACCTTGATTTGTTTACGATTGTTAAAGTCATGGTCCACTATGATGTACATTGTAATTGCTCATTTGTTTATTGCAAGTATTATTAGTGATCATGTGATCTTGGAAAGTTGATTGAAAAACTCTGTCTTGTAACCAAATCTGAAGGTCGCTTTTGCCACTGTTTGTTTACACTTAAATTATTCAACTGTTGGTCACTTTGTCTGTTTCAAGTTTGAGACGAAAACGTTTCCTTCATTTGAGCCGGCTACGTCGTACGACCTCTTGTTACGCAATTTAGGATCGGCGACAATCTAGTCGGATGTGATTCGACATAGATGAACCCAATCCTGGTCATGTTATTGATTTATAGATTGATCAGTGGTATCAGTTTTAGTGCTGATTACAAGTTAAGCGGAGTTTTAAAGACACTATCCCTTTCTTAAATTCTTTACCTTTTATAGGGATGTGAAGACAGTCAATACAACAAATAAAGCACATCACAGCGGGATCATTTTTTTTTCATGAGAGGGTTTTGGAGTACCTGCACTTTAAAACGCACAATTCTATTATTAAATTTAATTAGTACTTCTTACTGAAAATGGCAGGATGGGTTACAGTGAACTTTATTTTAGTGTCAAGTGAATTTAGTGCTTTGGCACCAAATGGGGACGACTTACCGAAATCAAATCAAACAACTTAGAGCGAGTTTCAAGTGAGAGTCGTAAAACCAAAACCAAATTACATGTAATTACTGTGGCCAATCAGAAAGGACGGAGACAATCAGTAAACCCAATTAAAACTCGAATTAATTGCACATAGCAGACGTAAAGCGCGGGAAAATGTGCACGCACGAGCCACGATTGGTTTTGGTTTCACTTGTGATTGGTTGAATAAGTGGCGCGAGAATTTTGAACCAATCAGGAGCGAAGCAATGTAAAACCAAAGTAATTCGCTAATTACTTTCGACACTCAATTGAAAACCGCTCTATATCAAATCATAGGTTTGGTTTTGGAGGAGAAGAGAAACCGGAATACCGGAAGAAAAACCTCTTGGAACAGAGTAGAGAACCACGTATGGCGCCAAGTTTATGAATCGAACCCAGGCGACAATGGTTCCTTGTTCCCTGCCACTATCCTTTTACTCAAGTAAACATTAGAGATTAAGTCACTGTTTAATGTTGACAACCCAAAAACTGACCGAAAAATAATGTATTTACTATTTGACTCTTTTCCAATGCAGTTCCAGAAAAGGGGATGACATAACGACCTTGGAAGCCATTCGAAATGCAAACGAAAGTTTGCTATTGTCCCGATCTCAAATACAGGCTATCTTACTCTCAAAGTTTCCTTGTTGCCTTTCATCAATGACGTGCAGTTTTGTAGCGTCGATGTTGTGATGTTGCTTGCCAATGTTTTGAAATTGTCCGAAGTTGGTAAGTTTATTAATTTCCTTTCCTTTTTCATTGCTAGCGTTTCCTATTCTGGATCTCCCTTACCCTGCAGAGGACACCAAGGCAAATGTGACTGTTTTGGATTTAAAAGATGTCTATGAGAAAGGACAAAGTCGACGAAAAGCTAACTCGGAACAGCGATTGTTGAATGCAGATGTTCATCTTACGGCATCTGCACAAAAGCAAATCCAGGTCAGTGTTAACCCTTACGCTCATGTAATTCAACTGAAAGAAAACAGATGGGAGTTGAAAGTTTCTCCGCCGCGCAAAATTACGCACGAAGGCTCCGATTCGAAACTTTGATCTATAGCTACTTGTAGATGTGCTCTCGATGGTTTATACAAATCCCTTGTTTTCAGCACATCTGAATTTTTAATAGAAAGTCACTTCGTCCACATTTCTAATCACAGCTAGCTTTGATTGCAGTCCTTAGACCACACTAAGATATAGGAAGCGGGGAAGACATGGAAAGCAAACATTTTATGCGTGGTTATAGTCAACAGAACCCTAGTCCCAATGCTTCGGCGCAAAATTTCAACATTTCAAATTTCATTGTCGCTAATTGGTCCCCACAAGTACCCCCTGGGTCCAGTATGAAATGCCCAAAACTCCAAGGATGATGATCGTGAGAACGAAACCCGGCACTGCCTCATCAAGGCGCTAGTTTCTAAGCAGCAATGAACTTTTCTTTTTTCTTGTCTTTGCAATTTTTTTGGTACCTAAAGGAAAACTTTTATCCGCAGGGTATCTGCGCTTATGTGGAAAGATGCCCAGAGGCCGCCAGAATTCTCCAGGACTTGAACGGTCGTGTTCCTTTAGATGTAGTGTACATCAAAAAAGACCCATTCGAGCCTCACTTTTCAGTCAACCTGGATTCAGTTTACATGTCTCACAAAGGAATCAAAGTGTACGAACTTTCTCGCGTTAAAGGCGAAGAGAGGAACATTTTCCGTTTAATCGTTGTTCTTCATTTCCCGGATGGAACCACGAAAGAATTTACGAGCAAGCAATTTCAGGTGCAGAGCAAAAAGAACCCAAAGACAGGCCTAGGTTTGTGATGCAATAGCCATGCTACCAGCAATGCCATGAAAGGCTTATGTTCTTTTCTGCTGGAATCAAATTACACGCATTTTTACTTATAACCTTAAATTTCACTCGAAATGAATAATCAGTCGGCAAACTTAGAACCTGCCGTCCGGTCAGATTATTCAGTTCTTAGTTGCTTTTCAGTTGTCTAATTTCCCTTTTTAGAGTTTTGTCCTATTACCTAAGCACTTATAAAACTCCACATTCGCTTGACACACATTACGTTACAGACAACTTGTACTTCAGAAATTCCTTTGTCCCTTTTGATCGAAACGTGACTGAAACTTAGTGCCCTTTGAAACGCGCATTAATAATATTTACTTGTTCGCGTTGGCGTAGTTCCAGATTCATCCTTAATCAATGAACGAAGTTAAGAGCTCAATTAAACGTGATTTGAGTGCTATTGTCAAGGACCCAAGAATGTTCCTGTGCATACCACAAATGAAGGATAGACCGGTCAAACCTGTTGTACTTGACAGGTAGACTTGAAAGTATTTGGACATTATGCGTGGCACGTGCGGGGACTGCCGTATTGCTTAAACCAGAAATTTTACGTGCCCTCTCAGAAAAATAATGTCTCTTGTGGAGACATATAATACGTCTCGACAAACTGTTCACTTTAGTACGTCTTCGAAGGCGCACTAAACTGGATAGTCCATTCAGACGAATTATGCGTCTTGTGCAGTCTTTATACTAGACAAATGTAAGAGACGCAGAAAAACGCAGAAAAACTGTTTGCCAAAGTTCGGGCATTAGCTAATACTTCTGTTTCTTGTCTTCTCAGAGGAAGATTGTGGTAGTGATCATGGCTACTGTGGCACGCCAAGTCCACAACACAAACGAAAAAGACCGAAAAGTAAGTTCTAGACTTTCATCCACAATATAGCGATTCAAACATTTCCTGGACCAATCTTTTGCGGTCTTTTAACTATCACGTTTTGTTATTTTAAGTTGAGGGGTCAAGTCCATTGGGTAGCCTCAGCAGTGACCTCAATTGCGACAATAGTAAG
Source organism: Montipora foliosa (assembly GCF_036669935.1). NCBI lineage: Eukaryota > Metazoa > Cnidaria > Anthozoa > Scleractinia > Acroporidae > Montipora > Montipora foliosa. The sequence goes on along the minus strand of NC_090870.1, from coordinate 18,784,760 downwards.
TACTTTTGTATTTTTCCTCCTTGCGTAAATGCTCGGACTGGAGGAAGGTGAAATAATCCATGAAAATGAACCAAAGGCTCACCGGCCTCGTCGCGGCTCTATGAAGATTATAGGATGCAAGACTGGCCAATAATGATGATGATGTTGAACTGATTTTCATGATTATTGATCTAAGATAATACACTTAATATTAGCATAGATTTTAACTACCATCACTTTAGCTCAAATCTCGTTTGCTTTGTGTTGCTATTTCTCTTCACAGATAGTATGATTCAAACGAAATTTGCGGTGTCAGCATATTAAAAAAAATTATGTTGATTTTATCAGGTATTAACGTCTCTGAAGTAATCACGGATCGTCTCGAAGCTAAGTCTGCCTTCGTTCATCAGCTGCAAGTTGACAAACCAATTGTGACACAGAGGGGAGACATTGCATATCACTTTCCACTGAACAAGTCAGCTCACGATGGCGCTCTTGAAGAGGGCGATGTCATCGGGTTTTTCGGAGAACCACACGAGAAAAGCCACATTGAGAAGTTAACGCATTTTAATGCCTCTAGAGCAAAAATGGCAGGTGTTATAAGTAGGTCAGCATATCTGGAGGCCAAGACACCTGCTGAAGATGAAGCTAAAGGTAAATTTGAAGATGTGACTGAAAAAATCTGTTTGTGCAAACCGATGCTTGACATTCAAATTTCGTGTTTCTTGGCTCGTGAAGACAATTAATTCTTCTTTATCGTGTCATGGCCTCATACATTCCTCTTCTGGTCCACACAATCGCTAATGGCTTAGGCAGCGTTTACACGAACGTGGTTTCATTTGTAACCGTATTGTTTTCGATGAGGTTACACCATCCGTTTACACGATACCGACGGAGACAGTTACCGAAACCGTGTGGATTTGCAACCCCCTCCAAAAGTGGAGCGTTTCCAAAACGATGCGGTTTCATCTGTCGTGTAAACAGCGAAACCGCCTCTATTTGAATACGTTTACTATTTTGGCGGGAAATTTGCATTGTTCAATTCAAAATGGTGAATTTAGCACGTAGTGCAGAGTTCGCTTATACCATCACGACTTGGATTTTCTGGCGAAAACAGCTACATGTAAACACTTTCAAACCGCATCGCGTTTGACCCGGTGTCGAAGTCATGAAACCGTGTCGATGTGAATAAGTTGGTGTAATCCACTCGTCCATTTGCCAGCGTTACACTTAATCCAGTCATACTTGTTAGATAATTACCAACAGAGAACCTAACACAACTCCTCTAACTGATATAGTTTCGGCGTCTCAGTGTTTTCGCATTCCTATTTTCAGCTTCAAGCGATGTAGTATGCGTGATTGGCATGGTCAATGTTAAAGTTCTTGGTCCAGTTAAAAGCGGAGAACGAATATACGCTTCTTTAGAACACCCAGGAATTGCCATTCCTCAGAGCCGAGTGTGCGATGCTTTGTCCAGCGACGTGTTTCTGCTCGGTCAAACGCTTACAGGCAACGAGACAGAACCCACTGAAGTCAAACTGGTGCAGTCTTTTGTCTCGGTCATGTTGAGTATTTCCTCAAGTCATGTGAGTCGTGCTGTTGGGGATCTGCGGGAGCACATGAAAGAGGACTTAAAAACCGAAGTGAAACAGATTAAGAGAAAATGCGTCAGAGGTAACTGCGTTGTTGTCTTTTGACGATATGTGACTATGATTCCAATTGTTGAACATTTTCCAGACGAACAAAACGCGGCAAAGCCTTTTAAAATGGCCGGTTTTATACTAGAGACGCATAATCCGTCCAGACGAATTATGCGTCTCTCATGTTATCCGTCTAGTGTAAAGACGGGACGAACTATATGAGACGCATAATTCGTCTTGGACGAACTTGGGGAAACATTTTTTCTGCGTCTGTTAAATTCGTCTAGTATAAAGACGGGCACTAGACGCATAATGCGTCTGGACGAACTTTCCAGTTTAGTGCGTCTTCGAAGACGCACTAAAATAGATTCTTCGTCCAGACGCATAATGCGTCTTGTGGCCGTCTTTATACTAGACGAATTTAACAGACGCAGAAAAAATGTTTGCCCAAGTTCGTCTCAGACGAATTATGCGTCTCTAGTATAAAAACGGCCAATATTATTGGCCTTATAAACGGACAAAACCTTAGGAGCGCTAGTTTGATGCGTACTTTAATGAGACATCTTCAAATCGACATGTTAGATCACAAGAAACGTAACTTATGAAATAATTGTGAAAATTCCAGACTTTAAAATTATATACATTTCAGCCAGGAATGTTGGGGGTTTCCTTCGTTAAAAACCTTTCTCCTTTTATTCAACAACAAGACCAAATTTTCCTCACAAAAACGCATTTTTCTTTTTAGGAGCCGGTCGGTGGTTACTTGCTGGCCTCATCTTCGCTGTATTGTTAGCAGTCTTGTTGTATCAACTATTTGCCCCCGGATCTGAGCTACGTTATTATAGATGTAGACAAGGTAGCATTGAAGGAAGTGAAATGTGGTTTACCTTTACAACGAGTGATAAGCAGGTTAGTATTGCTTCTTGGTTTTTCTTCAGGAACAGCACAGATTTTCTAAAGTTATATGAAAGTAACTAAATGAGACTGAAAATTTGCTGTCTTGTTAGTTAACCTCAGTTGAAAGATTGTCGTCCTGTTACAAATGATGACGGGTGTTGAAGTTGGACTTTGTATTGTTATAGGTTTTAGGATAATTTTAAACTTGTTTTGTATCGTTTTGTTAATTTTGATTTTATTTCATCTTGTTTTATGTGCTTCTCTCAATGTCAGGACTACAAAGTGATTAAATTAGTTACGTAAAATTCTGCGCTTGCTCTCGTAGTAGGCAATTTGCACGATAGCGTCTTTGACTACAACTACCAGAATTCAGATTGTTTTTCTTTTTTTATTTGAATTTTTTGTTCCTAGTGGGGCAAAAAAGCAACCAATAGTTTTAATTAGCATGAGACAAGCAAAACCTGAAGGATTCTGCTACTTGGAGTCAAATGGCGTCATCATGCAAATCCTATTGTGTATAGATCATTTGATCGTGGAAGAATTTACCAAACCATCTCTGTCCATCAGGCTTTCTAGAAAGTGTCCCCAATGAATCAATAATTAAAATGGAAGAGTTTTTTTTAATATTCGAAAGCTATTGGAGAAAGAAAACGAACTCATTACTTATTTATTTATTTTTTTTGCTAATCAGATTCCTCGCGTTCATGGCATAGAGTTTACTTTCCACAAACTTAAGAAGAAAATGGACCTGAAGTTGGGCAAAATAAATTACACAGGTGACTCAACGAACTTACAGACAACTATGTTAATTTGGTTAACAGTTCTTCGACTCCCTGGCTATCATGAACACCTGTGATAGAATTTCAAGTTTCTTTGGTATCGGCTTGGTGCAGTAACACTAGCACTAAAAGCTGGTACGGCACTCTTAAATCTTAGTATAAGGCTTATTGGGCACTGCTGCCACAAATTACAAGGGTGCCGTGCCTCGGTTTTAGAGTGCTAAGCCAAGAAAATTGTCGCTGTCCCAAAAGCTGTCCCACGGGCACCTCCTCTGTTAATCACAATCCTTTTCCGTGATTCCAACTAATTTTCGTCCGCTTAAAATTGTTCTGAAAAGGCTACCCGATATCGCCTACACCACCACAATATTCGCTCCATTTGAATAATAAAAGAGCCCGCCTACCTTGTGATATATGAAACACTACCCTTACGGCAGTCTAAAATTTGCGTTTTACCAAAATGGAAGAAATTTGTTTGGTATTAGCTCGGTCATTTCAAGCATGTTAGCTACAGATATCAAGTAACGTTTTCAATAGAGAAGACAAATTAGAATAAAATCATTTTCACGCTTTTGTGACAAGCCATTTCCCGTTACCGCGATGCTCAATCGCTATTATCGATTACAACTGTCACTTGAGTACTATTTCTTTTAATTGGTGTATTTCTTGAAATTCAGATGCGCATTACTACCTCAATCTTGATCGATGTGCTTATGGCGGAATACGACCGGTGGGTTCGCCTTTGGATGGTAAAGAAATGGTTCGTGGAGCTGAAATTGTGGCTGTCAATCATAACTGTTCAATTGTTTATTATCATTCGGAGGAATGGACTCCATACAGTAGTGGTCGAGACATCATTTGCACAGCGCATCCCTGACAAAGAGCCTATAATTTTGTTTTGCACTGTCTCACAGACAAGGAGTTTATCCTTCCACGGGAAATTCATTGCCGATGGCAAGTTTGCCTTCTTTGCGGAACACAAGGAACCAGTCATTACGTTGATGTCCAGATTAGGACACCTGCTTGGTGTAAATATACTTACTGATAAACACTTGCGTTCAAAATCCTCCGCTCAGAACCTGATTTGAAGAACATCGTTTTTCTATTACTATTTACCATTTTGTTCAGAATTATAAATCTATGAGCCTATCTTAAACACCATTTGGAAGAGTAATTGGCTGTTGTTGTTTTGACAGTGTGGACGCCACCCGTCACTTTTCCAAAATATAAATTAGATTAGGCGTGCTACTTCAAAAAGTCTATATGCCTCTCGTCAATATATTTTCATGCACAAGGACCTGGTAACGAAGACTTCAAAAAGGGAATAGGAATGTTAAAAACCTTTTTCTTCGTAAGAAAGTACTTTTAAATACTCCATCGTTCAGTATGCCCAGATAGTTGAATAACGTTGTAATCTGTATTTTTAAATGATTCGAAAGGAATTGACGCGTCTTGTTTAAATCGCGGTCTCTGGGTCTTTTAGCGTTGACAAACCTTCGACGAAGGTGCCGAGGATTTTTACTCAAAAGAGCAAACAATTTATCACTATACTGGAATATATTGAATGGGGTGTTAATATCACATGATTCAGCAGAAGACAGTCAACTTCACTGAATATCTTGCATTTGGCTGTGACATCCCAAAATATATTTTATATGTTTGTAAGATATCTTGTTGAAAATTGTTAATGACCTTAAGTAAGCACCATTTTTATTAATTATTCATTCTTAATCTTGATGATATGATTTCGTACACATTCCATACGAAACTAGGGACCTCAGAATATAACGACTCTATCATCAAGTCTTTCGTTATTATTCAGTCTCGTTCACGTCCTACAATATGGGCGAAGAATCCTAAAAATAAATTGATACGAGCGGTTTTGGAATGAAAATAGAGAATGAAAGATTATCTGTTTTATGCTCACGTTGTCGTCAAAATCTCAAATTTAGGGACCTTAAGATCTACGACGACGACGTCGACGTTACCTCAAAATAGAACTTTGCTCTAGTAAAAGTCTTTCGCGATTATTCCATCTCGTTCACCTTGTACATTGTGGGAGACGTATGCTAAAAATAAATTGGTACGGGCGGTTTCAGACTGAAAATAGAGAATGAAAGATTTTCTGTTGCATGCTCACGTTGTCGTCAAAACCTAAGATTTGGTGATTTCTCGTCGTCGTCACACAGAGAACCGCAAAAAAATGAGGTAAAATCCGTGCCGCACGTGCAGCACGATTATTTATGCTCTTTTAACCAATGATATCATTGTTTTGTGAAGTTTTCGTTGACGTCCCGTCGTAGATCTCTATTGGTGATTTTACGTCGTTATTGTTTTGTGGCGTTGTCGTAGTCGTAGCTGTCGTCATTTCTTAATAGGGATCTTTGGATTCTAGGACGAGGACGAGAACGAGTACGAGTTTTGACTGGCAGTTTTTAGCGAGAATACTTAGAAAATTTATAACCCGTACGATTAATCTTACTCTTTGTTAGCAGAATAGGTTGCTCAGTTATTCTTATTGCTGTTACCTGGGCCTTTTTGCAGATCGAAAAATGCCAAAACTGCTACCCTGTTGTTGACTTGTTTTGACACGACGACATTTTTGCAAAACCTCGTACTAAACTGAAGACGGTAACACGTTTTCCCCGCCAAAATGACGCTAGTTTGCGCGCGCTCACTGTTGCTCTATGAGAAAGTCGCGTACTCGTAGTCGTTCTCGTCCTAGAATCTAAAGCTCACTAATAAAGCAATAGAGGACGTTTTCCGTGTTCCATAGCCTCATCTAAACACGAGGGGGAGTTGGGAGAATTTGAGACAGTTATGCAAACCCGAGACGCAATCGAGGGTTTGCATAACTGTCGAGAATTCTTCCAACTTCCCCGAGTGTTTAGATGAGGCTATGGAAACACGGAAAAAATTTCCCTATTACTTTTATAAAATATTTCTTGAAGATAATTCGACAAATGAAGGAAACAAATGAAGGAAAATTCTTGATTGAAACAGATATTCTTGATACACGCTCAGATTTCCTACCAGCCAATCAAACCGCACGTCTGACGGCATGTAACCAATCAAAATTCGTGTGATATCACAGCCGTGTTTCTCTCATCTAAACACAGCTATTGACCAATGAGAGTGCGCGTACTATCCTAATTATTTTATAAAACTCTTTACTACTTAATGCAATCAGACGGTTTACTTTAGTAGCAGATATATATACCAGAGTCGTTACTTGTTTACTAAACGATACAGTCAAGGGAAAGTGCTCATGAAAGTCGGCAACCAAAACACAGCACTTTCGTTTGGCCCACTCGGTTGCCAAGCATTGTTTTTGAGTAAGACCTGCTTTGTCAGCTGGAGCTGTAGAGATTCTGACTTTAATGGTGCAGAGTTCCCTTATACGCGATGCACGCCAGAAGATATAAACTCTCGTGCAAAAACATACCCGATGTAGAATACTATAATGAAGGGCAAGAAGGCTGGTCCTTTGAACACACGTAGGACCATTGAACATACAGAACAAGATTTCATGATTGCTATTGTGAAAAGTAGAAATAAAATTCAGAATAAATCCTTACAAAAGGAAAGTTTTGTAATTCTTTGTATGCTATGAGGATAGAGGGTGCCGTTTTGTAAGATTAACTTTATGCAACTTTTGGCTCTCCGTGCTGCCTTTGTGAAGAGAGAGGACACAGACATCATGTTTTGGTTGGGAAGGTTTCGGTAAGTTGAAATGGCTTGCACTGGGTTAAATATTTTCCGATGTCCTTAATTGCCACCAATGCTGTGCTGTGCTGTGTGTGTGTGTGTGTGTGCTCTGCCCGCAGGCAGGTCCTTCCTTATAGTTTTCGCTCCATAGCTTGTCTCTTTTGACTGATTCATATGAGCTGTCACTCCTTATTCTGTCCAGCGCTCCCAGGAGGCCTCCCTCCCCCCCCCTCCCCTCAATCACAAGGGGGAGAAGATGACCACCATGACGTAGTGTATGTCCCAGCCAGGCTCTCTGTCTCCTATGAATGATATTTACAATTGATCTTTCCTCACCGACACGTCGAATTACCTCATCATTACTCACTTTGTCAGACCAAGAGATGTTCCGGACTTTTCTCCAAAGCCACATCTCGCAGCTCTCCGACTTCCGTATATCTTCTTTTCTTCAAGGAGTACGACTCGGCTCCATACAACAGTGTGCTCCAGATGGCAGTTTTAATAATCCTCTTCTTAAGGTCGCAGCTGAATACTTTTGTCCGCAGTTCTTTCCTATTAGAGAAAACATTCTTTGTCCGAGCGATTCTCGATCTGATATCGTTCTTGCAGTACCCGCCCTGTGTAATCAGGCTCCCAAGATAATTGAAATGTGTCACTTGGGTTGATTGTTCACCTTCGAGGAAGATCGCAAAATCGTCGTCAGGCCTGATTTTCATCACCTTTGTCGTCTTTAAGTTGATCTTCATACCATATTCTACTGTGGTTTCCTGCATTTTATCCATCATGTGCTGAAGACCTTTAACACTGGCTATGAAAATAGGGCCAATATGAGGGATTACCTATCTTACCTTCATACTCTCTTGGGTAGACATTAGTCTTATCCTCTATTCTGCTAGTCAGCACGCGGAGAACAACTTTAGAGGAATGCGCTATTATAATAATTATAATTATGGTTCTGTGCTCTTCACATCTTGTGGTTTGTGGTTTCTTCCCAATAGATATAAGCACCACCAATTCTAGCCAGTCTTCCGGCCATACTACAGTCTTGTATATAGGACAGCAAAGCTCTACAAATGCGTCAATTCAAACTGTGCCGATTGCTTTCCACATTTCAGCCGGAATTCCATCTATTCCCTCCGACTTGCCGTCTGCTAGGTGGTTTATGGCCTTAACAATTTCTGTCGTAATAATGCTGTGGTAGAGGTTAAATTACATATATGACCTTGACGGCATTGTTGATGTATCGCAGGATTCCGAGACCAGACCACTAAGGAAGTGTCCACTATATGCAAGGAGGGGATTTGTGAATGAAGTGACGGTCTTGCGGCATATTCCCCATGGGAAAACATTCGAGGGTTTCTCATGAGCAAAAAAAGTCAGTAGCCTGCGGTCTACCGTTGTAGCGATCGAGGTGTCCGTTGACAACTCCTGGTGATGCCAAACTGTACCCCCCTCATCTTGCACTGATCATAGGTTTGGAGAATCAGGATCTGCACCTTGTGCTCCGTTTGTCCCCCCAAAAAAACATCCCACTCTCGCTTTTAAAAAGCCCTGGAAAGGACACTTACTTTCGCTTTTTTCCTAAGCGTGGGCAACAGTAGATTAATCAGTGGTTTACCACATACAAACTACATTGCTCTATTGGCGTGGAGCGTGGTGATGGGTGTTGCGTCTGGCGGGTTAATTAATTAAGGCGACTCAGTAGAGTATCGAGAATTTAAGTCCAACATGAAAGCGATTTCTACAACTTAAACGGACAAATCATTTGAGGCCTTGAGAGCAAAGCATAGAATATAGCACGAGCTATAAGGCGAGATATAAGGCGAGATTGCCGTCATCATTTTGTTAGCGAACGGGACTTTGGGCGTGATGCCCAACGAGTTCAGTTGCAAAGCAGAAAGGTCTCTGATGAGTCCTTTGGTCGGGATGAAACGAGCTTCGTAAGACTAACCACGAACAATGTAACTTTCGTAAAGATTATCACGTATGAGAATACCATAGCAACACTACGACAGCAGCAACTGAACTATAGTGCGTTTTGTTACTAAAAAATGAAAAAAATTCGCGTTTTCCGCCGTGAACGTTTTACAACTTAGGCCCTGTTTACAAGCAGGTAGGGTAACTCTACTGCTAGGGTTACCCTAGCAGGAGGGTCAAACATAGCCTGGGTTTACAAGCAAAATTTCACATGTAGGGTTACCCCTACCACCCGGGACAAGTTTGCGTGCTTGGTAACCGCCAGCATCGCAGACACAATGTAAACCGCTTAAAAGTTGTCCCGGGTAGGCGAGTTGTCCCTAGCAGAGCGTTTACAAGGCAGCTAGGGTTACCTAGAGCTAGGGTAACCCTAGCACTCACATAGGGTTACCCTAGCGCCAGGGTAACCCTAGCTGCCTTGTAAACACGTCGATGAAAAAAAGAAATGTGTGAGTGCTAGGGTAACCCTCTTGTTAGGGTAACCCTAGCACTAGGGTTACCCTACCTGCTTGTAAACAGGGTCTTAATGAAATGCCCATGCGTCGAGAATAGACATCGAAAGGAGCCAGAAAAATCGGCATTACAGAATCCAAACGATGGCAAAAGATCGGGTTTTTTTTGTCAAAATAAGTCAACTTCTTTGGTATCAATTTTCTTAATATTTCGTGAAGTGCTTTAGCTTGGAGTCAAATACAGTATTTTCGGTAGGTGACGTAAACATAACAAAATAGTGATTTCACAGAGTGTTTTTTTCTTGCTTGATATCATACCATACCATACCATACCATACGATTTGCACATAAATTCAAGTACAGATCTGAGCAATAATAAAAGTAATAATTAAAATTATATAATTTTTAAAAGATCAATTTATTTCATAATCAAAAGCAGAAATTACAAAGTTAAAATGGTATATGTCTTCAGTTTTATCGTCGAGCCTGCAAGCGTCCGTAATACTGTAAAAAAATACCTCGTCATCCTTGGGCAAGGAAGCACACTTTAGAAACATTTAATTGAGACAAAACCACACTTTGCGCGATCCTATAAAATTTAAAGTAACATAAATAACAAACGTATAATTACGTAATTTTAACGTAAACGTTAAGCTCTCAATGCCAAGCTATACGACAAATAAGTTACACGTAAATATTACGTGATATTTAAATTAAAATACTTTTTTATCTGTTTCGCCCAAAAAGCAGCTCAAAAACCTTTCACAACAAACACCGGTATAATATTGCAGTGGCTAACAGTTAAAGAAACATTAGCTTAGTAAACATACCCATGGTACCCATTCAGGAGCACCCAACGAATCTGTTCCTCACATTATCTGTTCCCCAGAGGAATCTTGCTGGCTGGCAAAAATACAGGTGTTTCGATGAGCTGGCTGGGAAATTTATTATTGATAGAGGTTTTGCCTGGGAATTATTGACTTTTTCTAGCATTTCAACCCGAGCTGGCTGTGGAAACTCTGAAGACTGAGGAAGACTAAAAAAAAAAAAAAAAAAAAGAACCCAATCCCTCTCCCAGAGAATAGTCACAAACATACGACGGCTGGTCAGAGTGATTGCGCTTGCGGAAAAAACCTGTTTTGTCTCGGTTTTGTCGCTTTTGTTCGGCCGTTTTGGATCGAGGGATTTGAAAGCGCGCGGAATTCCTGGCTAGGAAACCAACCAATTTTATCTAGCTGGCTGGGAAACTTCTTGTGTGTCTTGCTGGGCAAAAAGAACAGATAATGTTTTCCCAGCAACACTGAAAAACACACTGAAAATGCCTTAATAACATTTATTTTCATTAACTGGGGTATAATAATACATTTTACAACAAATTGGTCGTTGGGTGCCCCTGCCCATTTAAGAAGGCTCAAAGCGGTTTCAACCCTTCCAACAAACTGTACTATTAGAAGGATTGAATCGCCAAGCAGCGATGTTATGGTTCTTGTAAAACAGCAATTATTGCTTAGCAAAATGCGCTAAAAATTGCGACACAATAGGTTACCATAGCAACATGTTATCCATCGGGAAGTCCCTATAATTTACATGGAAACGCCGAACGAACGAACTCGGTGACCTCCAATTTTGTATTGCAGGCTATAACATAAGTCTTTTCAAAGTTTAAAAAAAATTCTCTGGAGCGGATGAAGAGCCACCTTCTCAACTGGAATACTAAAGGAGGCTCCGAATCCGTTCTAGAGAGTTTCTTTTACCTTTTCGGGGAGTTTTATCGTAGACTGCTGATCACTTTTCACCAATAAAAAATGGGGGTCATCAACCGTTTCCAGACAAAATATAGGATGTTTTTAAGCGGCTTTCCTGTTGCCATGGTGCTCTATTACACCTCAAGAATGAGTGCATCTTGTTGAGCAAAAAGTTTTGTTTCATAGGGTGCCACAACATTGCCATTATCTGAAAAAGTACTGTAGACTCAATCCTTTCAATAGGACAGTCCCTTGGCATTTTTAATTTGAAACTAGTTTGAGCCACCTTAGCTACTGTAGTTTCTGGTTGTAGCTAAAGGGTCAATGTGGCGCAAAATGATGCAATTTCATGATTCCCAAAATGCTCAAAAAGTAGAATGAAACATTGCAATAACCACTTAAAACTGTTAAACAACATACAAAAAATACAGCAAAAGGAAAGAGAAGCATGAATGGAAGGAAACAAATGGACAAGACTGAAATGGATTTCATTTGAGTAATCTTGGAAAAAGTCAGCCCGACGTTTTTCAAGTTTATGACAAATCGCTTGGACAAAGGTCGTGTTTGCTCAGAATCACCTCGTTTGTGATGTAACGATAATTTTATCAGTAAAGGAATTCCACATAACCATTTTCAAGTTTTAAACTCGGGATTAACTAAAGATTTCCCCGAAACATCCTAAAAGAACGTGACATAGCCGCTGTAGAGAGGACTCTTGGTTCGACGTACGCTCGGGTACTAAAGAGAAGAGAGCGATGAAAATTGGGCTAATTAAGACAGTAAGATGTGGCAATGAACGGATGATATTTGGGACCTTAAGATCTAAGACGGCGACGTCGCGCGAAAACGGCATTTAATCATTTGCTAGTTTATGTTTCTAAAAGTGTTTCGTTATTATTCTAGTTTGTTCAACTTCCACAAACTGTCTTAACTATCCAGGAACTGAATTGGGATGAAACTAACAAAGAAAATAAAACATTCCCCGTTGTGTGCTCATGTCTTCCTTAGAACTTGAGATTTGGTCATTTGAAATTGCATATTGACAGACAACGGAAAAGAAATGTACCAAACTGGAAAGCGCACGTGCAGAACTATTGTTTTGCTCATTGAAGTCTTCTTGTTTGGTGGCGTTCTCGCTGCCGTTGGCATCTTAGATAGTAAGGCCCCTATTATCCACTTAATATAAATTACGAAGAAAAAACATTACAAAATATACAGATTTTGGTAAGAAAGGTGTTCCCTTCTAGTCTGATCTTTATGGTGTAGACCACACCACCACATATCTTTGCTGTCCTCTTGAAACAACACAACGTCTTAGATGAACGACGGGGAACATCGAATGTTCCTAGCTGAGCTGTATTGGGTCCACTTTAGTATGTCGCACTCAACATAATAGACCTTGGAGCAGTTCGAATTGACTGCAAAAAGCTCTGGTCCACGTATTTGGGGAATGTGATCGAGAAGTATTTTCTCGAAGTATTCGCATCGAGCCAAATTTAAGTAATAATGCATCCCTGTGAAAAAGAAATTTGGCATCATTTCAGATTTGAGAATCAGGCACTAAAATTAGTCCGGTGTAAGACATTTTTTCACTTATAAAGCACCGAAAACAGTTGCCAAAGCTCTTGTTGCCTAATGCGTCGATCAAACCGAAACTTCAACATCCCCCGGGGTAAACCCCGGGGACTGGACTATTTTTTGTGCCCGGGGAGGGGGGAATTAAACGGGTAAGGGAGTCCTGGGAGTGGAAGATTGCCCTTTGCTTGTGAGGGGTGGGGAAAATTGAATCGGAAGTGTCAGATTTCATTTATATAATCTCTTTTTTCCCTTTAAGTCGGCAAACGCACGTGTTTGGGCGAGATGGGAGAGTTTGAAAGCAAGAGATATTTAACAAATCGAACGTGGTTCAGCGTTGTCTGTACTCTTATCGACAACGATATTCGTGATCACAGTGGTCAAAATGTTGTGGACTCACGAGGCGCAGCCGAGTGAATCCACAACAAATTTTGACCACTGTGATGAAGAATATCGTTGGCGATAAGAGTACAGACAACGCTGAACCACTTTCGATTTGTTTTTTACCACAATATTCAACGCCAAAGAAAGTTTCTATTTCAGAGCGTGACCAAAATCATGACTCAAAGACAGAGCAAGCGTTGTCTATAACTTTCTCGCAATATGATTGGTGTATTTCCCAAAATGGGCGTTCCTGATCGGCTATTACATTGCGTGACAAAATGGCGCGAGCATGACGCGTACAGCGTTGTCTAGACTCTCATCGACAATGGCAAATTAGCCAATCAGATTGCGAGATGACAAGCAATTGTGGTAAAAATAGCATTTGTGAGTCACTGGCTTACGAAAAAAGGTCTTCAAAAGTTAGTATTTTTGAAGGTATGTATGAAAAGTAGCGTGTTAAATATTAATTTTACCGGTAAAATCCGTTGTCAGGATGAATCCGTTTTTACCTACAATACTCGTCACAAATCGTTGAAACAGACACCGTTTCTCTCGAACTTTCTGGAAAAATCCTGAGATTTCTACTTCACACTGTTTTCCCAACTGAAATGTGCCTTCTCCCTCCCCAACGTTGAGCCACGCGTGTTTTGAAGCACTGCGAGACCACTTTGATACCCAAATCAACATTGGGGAAGGGGAAACCTCCACAAGTGTTTCAAGATTTTTGATGAGTATTGTAGGTTATATTGGTGATCCTCATTTTACCTAGGTTAAATATGCGCGGAAGCACTCAGATAAATTTGAAGAAATTCTCTTTGGAGTCTAAACTAAGCCAAGAGCAAAATTAAAGTCACGTTAGGATTTGTTTTGGTTATTATACATGGATATCAATTGACTTATTATGCAATAGTAAATAATTAAAAGAAGAATGTTGGGTTGAGCATGTTCGTCGTTGTCGTCCAAGTTCGAATAACGGTAAGTGCATAGTACAGTTCTTTTTTTGTTGTAATGTGAGGCCGTCATCCTTTGGATTAAAGACTTTCTGAGTTGCTGTAAGAAGCGAATGAATCTAGGTCAACATTGTTTTTCTGTGTGGCGCGATGTCCCGGCAGAGGTCCCCTGCCTAGGTACTAAATTGGGTCCATGGCTCTTCATTATTATGATCAATGACCTCGCCATCCCAGGTTTTGAATTATTGAAGTACGTAGATGATTCTACCATCTCTGAAACAATACTCAAGGGTCAAGTGCGCCACATCCAGACTGCTGTGGACATCTTTGCCTCGCGTGCTGCCTCGGACAAGTTCCAAATGAACGAGGCGAAGTGCAAGGAAATGAGGATTTGTTTTTGTACAAACGGAACCCCCGATCTCAACCCTATTGTTATTAATGACAAGCAAATTGATTTTGTTTCACACGCTAAGATTCTGGGTGTAAATATTTCGAGTGATCCAAAATGGAACCATCATATCCGGATTGCGGAAGTTGTTAAGAAAGCAAGGAAACGCCTGTTTTGTCTTTCTCAATTAAAGCGCGCAGGTCTAAGCCCTAAGGAACTAGTACAGTTCTATCGGACCTGCATCCGCCCAATCACGGAATGTGCATGCCCAGCTTTTCATGACAGTCTACCTGTGTGTCTTTCTCGCGAGCTATAGGTAGTGCAAAAGAGGGCAATGCGTATCATTTACCCATGTTATCTGTATGATGAAGCGCTTGTTAAGACAAGTCTTGTTACTCTGTCAGACCGAAGGCAAGCCCTAACGGACAAACTGTTCAAGAAAATCTTAGAAAAAAAAGACAGCAGGCTCAGGAACTTGCTGCCCCCGCAAAATGCTAAGCATTATAATCTCAGAAAGGCACGCCAGTTCAATATCTATCGATAAGTGTATGAATACAGAAAGCGATAAGGTGAAAAGAAACATGAAGATGTGTTGAGATGCGTAAGACAGAGCTTGAGGGAAGGAATAGGTGTTTTCAATCCTTTTTTTTTGGGGGGGGGGGGGCATGGGGGGTTGATAGCTGCTTTAAACTGGATAGAGTGCATCATGATTCAACCTAGGTCAAGAGATAATGAGAGACCTGCCTAGCTAAAATGAGGATCACCAATTTGACCTACAATAACTAAAAACGGATTCAACCTGAGACCGGATTTGGCCGACAACATTAAGATTAATTCATAGGATAGACTGTTAACGTAGTTTGAGTCAAGCTTTCGGCTTGAGCTCTTGATTCGAGTTAACGATTTTAAAATATACAAAAGGCATATATTTTGAGCTCTGCGTGGTTATAATGAGACCAAACTAGAATGATCTTAACATTGAGACTAACTTAAGCAGGTGCTTGTACCCTTAAAAATCCCTGGCTTGTACGGGACTGCTCAGATTGTCCCGTTAAAGCCCGAGATTTTCAGGCTTAGGTTGGAACTACTTAAGCAACTATCAACAGCAAAGATGATTCTTACTGTTCATAATTACAGTCAGTTAATAATATCGTTTCAGTTTTCCATAGGGCGCGTCGAAAATGAAATGAATCATATTACCTGAAGCGTTGAATTTAGGACAGCCCGTAAGATCAAGCTTCTTCATCAGTTTTTGCCATGTAAATTCGATGCCTTTTACTTTTGGATACTGAAAGAGAGTGAGTCCAAATAACTCGATTAATTTTAAAAACCTCTTTGGGGAAGTATGGTGAAAAAGGATTCTATGGGGAATGCAAGCTGCGCGTTAGACTTAGACCCTGGTATGGAGATGGCTCCCACACCCTCTTCCCCCAGGAGGAGAGAGAGGCAGGGTCAGTCTGTAGACCAACAGTAATTGAATCCAGAAATCGTAAGGTCTTGTCCCATCCTGACGTGCGTTCAGTTTGTGTCTTAACGAGAGACGATTTTAGAAATGAAACTTTGCAACTATTTCCCGTCTAAGTTGAACTCGTGGAAAGAGCCAACGGATTGTAGTTTTGCACATTCTTTTCCGGGTCTGACAAGTATTCGACATTTCGAGAAATGGGCCTCTGACTAAAGAATTTTTCTTTTTCTTTGTGTCGGCCATTGCTCAGATATAACTCAAGGCCTCTTCGAGCATCTGTTTTTCATAGAAAAATCACGTTTTCGTCACTGTCACGTCAACAAGGCGGATGAACTTGAGTTCAACTGAAATTTCATAGAACTGAGTCTATCTACAGTTTGGGTTACAACGTAACATAATGAAGTCTATACACACCTGATGATCGTTGGTTACGAACTCGAAATAAGCTGTGTGACCCTTAATGCTTCCCCTCTTACACATCAGGGCCTGGAACCAAGTGCCAGGAGCCAGAAACATATACAAAGCGACAGTTACCACTACAGCAATGACCAAGAACAGCACGAACCTCCACTTAAGACCTGAAAAAGCAAATGAATGGTTTTCTTTTCATAAAAACCAGCTCAATGAAGCTTTGAGCCTGATGTCATGTTTCCTAAAATCGCGCGAAAATTGATATGAACTTTCAAAGGAGTTAAGTTTTTTCATATGGAATCTCTTGATCATTTATTGCCAAAAGGTAACATAAAGAATTTTTGCTCCAACCAGCGTTCAGTTCCCATAGTAATATGTAAAATGCACTCTTGAAATGTCCTGATTGACTTTTTCTGTAAGAAACACCATAACAACATTTTCAGGCCTTTGTTGTAACCGAGGGGCAACTTTGAGCTATTAGTCAGCGTGAACTCCAAATATTGACCACAGTCAGACATTTTCGAGACCGATGTTGGGCGTTAGGGAAGCATAATGAGCTTTAATCGAATCACATTTCCAGTTAGCAGCATTTCTATGCCAGAAGTCATAAAGGCTCTCGCCGAAATCGAGCCTCAGGCTTGCAATGTGACATGTGGATATTAGTTTTCTATTTACCTCTAAGCCACCTTGACCTGTCTTCAACCACGACACCCTCAAGTGCTCCTTGCATCTTTTCCTGTAGATTGTCTATGGCGGTAGCAATCTGTCTTGACTGAATACCGAGAACAATCGAGACAAAGCACTGTATCAAATGGACAGCGTCTTGTGAATGACTCTCCTTACTTTCCATGGCTTGACCAAGTAGAGTAAGTGTGCAACCAGCCATTGGGCGTAAAGGAATCTGGGTCTCTGGAATGGCTACTCCCGGTTTGTCTAATGACACATAAACACGCTCTCCATTCTGAACGGTGCCATGTACCTTCACCTTGACGAGGCCGATGACACAAACGGTATCGGTTGCACCTTGGTCAATAAGCAAAGCAAAACGGGATTAAGGTATATCGTCATTCTGTCATAGTCGCAATTAGTGGATGCTTACCCAAAAAAGGTGGGAGGCGCAGTGACTTAGCGCGCTAGACTCCGGATCGAACGGTCCGGGTTCGAGCCCTGGCCGGGTCATTGTGTTGTGGTCTTGGGCAAGACACTTCACTCTCGCAGTGCATCTCTTCACCCAGGTGTATCAATGGGGCGACCCTGCGATGGACTAGCATCCCATCCAGGGGGCAGTAGAAATACTCCTAGTCGCTTCATGCTACAGTAACCGGAAATAAGCGCCGGCCTGATAGGCCAATAAGCTCGTAGCAGACTTTACCTTACTTTACCCAAAAAAGTACATATAAAGATTTTAAAAGTTCAATATTAACGGGTTACCAGCGTCTGCAATCATCTGTAATTAATGAAAACTACTAAGTACTCATAAGCTTATGATGCTAGTGAAGTGGAGCCATCGCACCATGGGTTTCAGTTTGGGTTGTCGTCCAAGAAGTAATATATACTTGAACAAATCAGTTTAATCTTTAAGTAGGTAAATAAACAAATAAATAAATAAATAAATAAATAAATAAATAGACAAATAAATAAATACATAAATAAATAAATAAATAAATAACAGGGGCTAGTGGGGGGAGGTGGGGCTAGGTTTTTGCATGGATCACAGACGTGTGAGGGGAGGAGTGAGAGGTTTAGGAGGAAACACCACCGTAGGAAAAAAGTACCGAGCGCAAAGGTTAAGATTTCTAATTCATTCTAATGCAGGTCTTTGTTTTTATTCGCATATCGGGACTAAATAGATTGCCGCAATTACATACTACTACCACTACCACTACCACTACAACCACCACCACCACCACCACCACTACCACTACCACTACCACTACCACTACCACTACCACTACCACTACCACTACCACTACCACTACCACTACCACTACCACTACCACTACCACTACCACTACCACTACCACTACCACTACCACTACCACTACCACTACCACTACCACTACCACTACCACTACTACTACTACTACTACTACTACTACTACTACTACTACTACTACTACTACTGCTGCTGAACGGAGAGAATTACGCAAATCATTGCAAGTGCACAGAAGCTAAGGCATTGAGGAACGTAAACATCATCATAGATTTTATTCTTCCTTCTCCCTTGGTTTCATTTTACTGCAGTTTTGAGAAGAAAGTTTGAGCTTACTTCACAACTGGTTTGTAAAGTTACCCCTTGCAGGTTTTGGACTTTTTGTAGTTTGCCACTCAGTAGATGTTTTCAACGAAATGGGGTTGGCTCAAGGACTATAAACTGTAGCGACTGTACCCCCATTTGGGAAACCTTGTGTACCACCCCCGTACAAAGTTAATGTGGATGTTAGATTAAAAGCAGAATGAAACCACTCGTCGCTGTGTTGTATTAAATCTTATTACTGGTACTCATAGTCGAGAAAGTCGACTGCGATACAATCGAAAAATCATTTTGAACCAGATTTAGATGACCTCAGCCAGTGGTTTGAATGCCTGGCGATCAAAGAAAGCACAACCGCAGCCAAAATAACGCGCAAGATGGACGAACCCTTTTCGTAGCGACGAGGTTTGTTCAACCTCAGAAAAACTGATAGAGCTGTTAGCTGCACAGAGGACCAGCAAATAAATTCACGGCAGCAGCGACTCCACCACTTGTACGATCTTCAAACCCGTTATGCGTCATGGTCTGCCAAGCTTTATATCTAAGTCATCTGAGGAGTCAACGGCGGCTGAACGAAAAATCAAAAAGCAGGGTAAACTTTCCGAGGATCTCGATGGCAAACAACCAGCCACTCAAAGGATATTTTTAAATATTGATATTTATTTATATTTATCTTGAGCGCTGTGCGATCGTTGCGGGATGTCTGGAATGAGGAGGCCAAAGCAATGCTTTTTTAACAGCGAGTCTTCGTGGCGACAGCAGAAAAACTGTTGAGTGGGATGACGGAATTGGAATGCAGGAAACATTCAAAAATTGTGGCGCGACTGCAGCTACGCTTTGGTGTAGTAAACAGGCCGCGAGTTACACCAGGCTACACTTCTGAATCGCCGCCAACCCTTCCAACAGATATTCGTTCTATGGTAGACTAAGCATACCAGGATTTGGGTGTTCCTGTACAGGACCGCTTTGCTGTACAAAATTTCATCGATACCTTATATGACCAGGATGATTGACTCTACCTTAGGCGGGAAAAGCCAGAAAACGCTCAACCAAGCCCTTTTTCTCTCTCGTGAGTTTGAGTCCCTTCGAGTGTTAGACAACAATAACTCATTCAGGTGGGCGGGTAGTAAAGTCAGGGCTATCAAAACTGAAATATTGCAATTGCAATTACAAGTTGATGAGCTAAAACGTCAGATAAACTATCAACGGCAACAACTAGAAGCCCAAGAAACCGTCTAAGCCGATTAAACCAATTTGTAACACAACAAGAGCAGCCCCAGCCCCCTCCCCCAAACAGATACCGAGTGGCACAGGTTACTCATAGTAGGGATAAATGGAAATGCTGGAACTGTGGAGACTGGGGACTCATGAGAAAAGAATTCCCAAGGCTCAAAGCAACACCAGTTAAGTTTCAGGAAACGAGAACAGGGTATCCTCGAGGGCCCAGAGAGATTCCTGAGTGATGAAGGGCCGCAGTTGAGTGACAGTGTTGCTTTGCCTGTGAAAAGAGTGAAAATGTGACCGTAATGTGTAATTTGAAATTGTGACCGTGTGGACCTTATGTTATTGGATTTATTGGACAGTATAAACTTGTCTGGCTTGTGGACACAGAAGCCATGACAAACATTTTATCTTACTCGAGGTCATACCTCGTCACCAAGTGCTTTTGAGCGATTGATGGAATTGATTGAGGTTTAAAACCTGCTTGATCTACTTAGACGACACCGTTGTGTATGGAAAAACGTTTCTGGGAGAGCTGGAGCGTTTGGACGAAGTCTTCGTTCGGTTGGAATCTGCTGGATTTAAGCAAAAACCTAGCAAATGTGTTCTGTTCCAAAATAGTGTCGCATGCTTATGCCACATCGTCTCTGAAAGAGGTATTGATAGAGATCCTTCTAAGGCTGAACGAGTGTATGAGTGGCCAGTGCCAGAGAATGGCTAGGACTTGCCAGTCATTATCGAGGCTTTGTTTCCAATTTTGTTCAAGTAGCCAAACCTCTTCACAGACTGACCGAAGCTAAAACTGACTTTGCTTGGACACAGGAGTGCCAGTCGACATTTGACATGTTGAAGAACCTACTGTCTACTGCTCCTGTATAGTCATACCGGATTCTACAGCGGAGTTTATAATTGACTCGGATGTCAGTGATCATGGAATCGGAGCTGTCTCCTGTCAGTTGAAGCACCGGGTGGAAACATCCTGTTGCTTACAATAGCAGAATATTGACTAAGGCAGACAGGAATTATTGAGTGACACTGAAGGAGCTACTTGCTATTGTGGAGTCTGTAAAGCATTTTCGTCATTACTTACAGGGCCAGAAGTTTCGCATCAGAACTGACCATGCACCCCTCCGCTCAGTGCTGAACGTCAAAGAGACAGAGGCACAATTGTCAAGGTGAATAGAGTTTCTGAGTCCATTTGAGTATGAGACTGAATACCGGAAAGGCCAACGGCATTCTAACGCAGCATGGCATGTCACGAAGACCTTGTAGCGAAGGCTGTAAATGGTGTAAAGAGTGGAAGAAAGCTGAACAACTGATCAGCGTCGCTGTAAAGACTGAAATTTCGATTGCCAAGACTCATGAGCTTACTGACGAGAAAACGGATAGTCCTCAGGTTGACAAAATTGACGCAGAACCGTCTTCAGCTACTGGTGAGTATTTCCTGCCAAACAATCTACTTAGTCCCACACGATCAAGTTAAAACCGATCTGGACCCGGGAATATCTTCGTCTTCAACAGGCAACATATTCCAGTCTCAAGGTGTTACGGCAGTTTAAGGAAAAACGTCAGACCAAAGTGGGCAGACGTATCCCCTAATGATCAGGTTGTCAAGTCACTCTGGGCCCAGAGGGAACACGTTGAAATCCACAATCGAGTACTGTGCAGGAGATGGGAAGACGGAAACGGTGTCAGAAAGACGTAACAGATTATACTGCCACGGAATTTGCGAGAGACGGCCCTTAGGGCGCATCATAACCACACAACTACCAGTCATCGCGGAGTGAACAAGACACTTGCATCCACGAAAGCACGTTATTACTGGCCATCTAAAGCGACGTAGAGACCTGGGAAGACACAGCGGGAAATCGTGACAAATGGAGTGGTATTGTCAAGCAGTCTGTACGAAAAGTCGAGGACAGGCGTGAGGCAGAGTACTTAACTCAACGACAATCACGATCGGGAATAACGTGCGAAAGATGGGGTCGTGATTTTATTTCGAATGCGGGAAAGGGTCGCAAATGCGAGCAGGTAGATGCGGCAACAACGACTGTGAAAAATCGATACCGTCTTCATCGGATACGATGGACGATCTATAAAAACTGGCCAGGGTTAACTTCACATGTCAGGAAATGGGTCAGAATTTGTCACGAGTGCGGCGCTAAGAAGAGCTGGGGGAAGAAACGGCGATCAGTACATAGTTGGTGCACCAATGGAAAGGCTTGTAATAGACATATTATGGCCCTTGCCTCTAACTCCTCGTGGGAATAGATACGTGCTTGTCGTAACCGATTACTTTACAAAGTGGAAAAAGAGTTACGTTATACCCAACCAAGAAGTTGATCCATGCAGATCGTCTTAAGCCGTACTGTGGCCCCGCATTAGAAAACTGGATTTCATAGAAAGAAAAGACCATTGTTTCCGTTGTGCCTCTAGTCATTAGGGCAGAAAGAAGTGAGCCTGTTGTTGCAGATAGAACTGTGTCGACTCAACTGAAGGAAGATCGAAGGCGCGGTAGAGTTGACTCGAATCCCCGAACTCTGTTCTGGAGGATAACAATCTTGAGGTAACAATATAAATTTCGCAAGACACTGGCTCAGATTTAGAGAGCTTGGCTTAAGAGCGTCAAGACAGCCTTCCTAGTACAAATGATAACGTTCAGAAGAGTCCCAAAAGTCGTTATGGTAGAGAGCGCAGAAAACCACAACGTTACGGTGAATGGGTGTAGCGCTTCCGCCTTTATTGGTCCCCAAAAAAATGGAACTTTTGGAAGAGAAATGACTGACTATGCCAACTGTTAAGCTAGATAATGGGCAGATCCGGTTGCCACCCATCTTAATTTCATGTCTTCATTCTTTTTCGTTGCTAAGGTCTTAACAGATCCCTTGCCTTGAAGGGGCGGGGGTAGTGTAGCAACTGACCCCCCCTTGGGAAACCTTGTGTACCAGTCTCGCGCAAAGTTAGTGTGGATGTAAGATTAAAAACAGAAAGAAATCAGTCGTCGCTGTGTTGTATTAAATCGTATTACTGGTACTCAAAACTTTGTACTGCATTGGATAGAGATATGAGAGGCTTTATGTTATAAGAAACCTATTGCCAAGGATACACATCTACATACTGTGCTAATGTGGTTGGACTAGGAAAGCCGATAATTTTGCATCATGTTCACTCTGCTGACTTTTTGCTAGTCTCATCTGGTATTACATCCGCCCTTACTCTTGGCAAGAAGCCTCTGTCGAGATCCATTGACCATAAGATTAACCTCTTTTGCTTTGAGACAACAATGAATTCAATTTGTATCTTGCTAGAGTTCAGCGAAAGTAGAGCCAGAAAAAGTAATGTTAGTGGCATCCGCAAACGTTTTTGCACAGGCTATGTAAAGGCAATTTGAAAGATGGATTATATATATCAAAGATCGTATCAGTAAGGGGCAAAGAATACTGCACTGCGGCAACCCGCAGGTTAGTTTCCTTGCACTGGATCATGCCCTCATGAAGTATATCTTTTTAGACCTATTATCTGGGTAGGAAGTAAAAAATAGGATGATTTCGTGTGTCGATGGTTTCAGAGACCTTTTTAAGATAAATAAATACCACACCGTTGGTAACAGATTAATAGAACATGCACTATCCCATTTTTGAATACCACGCCGCAATTCTAGTTTTGGCAGGGACATGTGGTGTAAAAGACTTTGTTTCACGTGAATCGCGCTTTGCACTTACCTTTCTCAAAGTCATTTCTTGGTGCATGCGCATTAAGGTAAGCTGAGCGGCTGATGACGCCTGCCATTAGAGCGTGTTGAGAATTTTCGTTGGATAGCTTCTCTATCTCTGTCTGCCCAGTTTTGTTATTTGCCAGGAAAGCAATCACGTCACCTTCCTCAAGATCTGGCCGTCTTCGAGCAGTTTCTGTCAGATTCAGGTGATAAGCTATGTCTCCTTTTCTTGTCTCCATCAAGTTGACAACCGTCAGATTTTCGATTCGA
>NC_090870.1:18753450-18755950 GCF_036669935.1 Montipora foliosa | reverse complement strand
AATTGCCCCTTGTTGCCTCGTTCAAGATAAAATATTCTTTTGAATTTTAAGCTTAAGAACGAGGCATCAAGGGCTAATTTGAATAAAAACAAGAATATTTAAATGGCGGCCATTTTGGAATAAGGTGTGTATGGTCAATCTTTTTTCGTTCGGTTGTCACGTGATTGACCGAGCGTCCGTCCGTACAGACTCTGGGGGAGAGGGATGGAAAACTAAGAAAGGAAAGGGAAGTGCAACTTTGAGGCGCGGATGAGCGAATGTTTTTGACAAAAACAAAATAATAATGCAAAGCTGGTTGTACAGCTGTACAAAATAATAATACAAAGCTGGTTGTACTGCTGACTTTTCTTGGCGGGAAACATTTGTGCAGCCCGCGTTTATCCCACTGATCTTCGTCACTTTTGAAAAGGAGTTTGCACTATTAAGCTCAAATTTAGCGAAAGTGGGAAACGATTAAACTCATTGGAATAAAAGAAAACACAATGAATAGGAGAGAAAACTTAACGTGCAGAAGACATTGTTTGAGCGAAGAACAGCGGGAAGAGAGAGGCAGAGAGCAAGACTTAACCAACAAAGAGGAAACGAAGAAAATCGCCAAAGAGAGCGGCTAAAGCCGCTGTTACACGTTGAAACTTTTAGCTGAAACTTGTGTGCAACGGCGCTGCGAACATGATAAGTTTCAGGAGGCATTGAACCGTGCAGCACGGTCAGTTTCGTGAACCTTTTTTTAACTTCCGTTGCGAGACAAATTTCACGAAAAGTAGAACCGCTTTCTACTTCTGCAACGGTCGCAGCAATCGCAGTGGTGATAAAAACAAGAGTTTCACCGTGTAACACCACTTCGTGAAACTGGTCTCGCTCGGTCTTGTAACGTTACGCTGCGTAAGCCAATCAAAAACTAGCTAAGGCCATGTAAACAACATTTCGAGACCAGTTTCAACTTTCCCGAACGATTTTCGACCTATTATGTTACACTGACGGTGCAACGCCTGCTGGAACTTTTTTCTGCAGCGTCGTTGGACATACGTTTCAGCTAAAAGTTTCAACGTGTAACAGCCGCTTGAGGGCTAAAGAGAGAAGGAAGCCGCGAGACTGAGAGTAGCCGTGGACGGAGAAGAACTGAGAAAATTTTACTGAAGAACGCCATGAGGCTGAAAGAAAAGCGGCGATGAACAGAGAAAATTACAACGAAGAACGCCGCGAGGTGGAAAAGGCGAGGAATAGACCATATTGGCGACAAAGAAGCAATAAATTAAATCGAGAAAGAAAAATACAAAGGCGAAGAACAGGGTTTTCGTCCGGTAGTTAGACGCTATAAATTAGTTGGCTTTTTTTTGCGTTTGGACTTGGGTATCTCAGGAAGCCATGGGCTGAAGAAACACAAGGCAATCACACGCAATAAATTCTTCAAACTAACAACAAGTCACATTGCTATATTTGCTTACTAAACGGTATAATCGATCTG
The DNA here is from genome assembly GCF_036669935.1 of Montipora foliosa. Classification (NCBI taxonomy): domain Eukaryota; kingdom Metazoa; phylum Cnidaria; class Anthozoa; order Scleractinia; family Acroporidae; genus Montipora; species Montipora foliosa. The sequence continues at coordinate 18,754,485 of NC_090870.1, read as the reverse complement.
TTGACATTTCATTCACGCGATAGGTTTAGTTTCTTTTTTTCCTCCAAACTCAAGAATGTAAAAAGCATTTTCTGAGAATCACTTTCAGAGAATCACGCGGCCAGCTGAATGCCGCGCGAAGTAGTGCAGCACGCAGAAAAATTCTAGGGGTGGCGAATGGTACCTCGAAAAACGTGGGTCTCGGAAAATCTTAGCAGGATCTCGAAATCTCGAAAGCGTTTTTGATAAGTCTCGAAGTCTCGTTTTTGCATGGTTTGTTTTTACCCTTTTTGAATCTCGAAACTTTTTACCAGAGTCTCCGGCTCGCATTTTTAACTAGGATCTCGGCGAGTCTCCGATTTTACCATTCGCCACCCCTAATTCTCGATCGTGCTGTGAAAAGTGTAATGTAAGGCTACGCAGTGTAATGTAAGGTTTCCTGGAGATTTTATTGGGAACCTATGAAAGAGCGCGTGTTTTAATGAGTGATGATGTCATTAGACAAACCACAGGTAACCCAGGCTCACTGTGTGTAGGTATTATATAGAGAACATACGAGGCAAAGTTTAGGTCTGAAAATTTGCTAGAAAATGGAAATAAAAATCGATAAAACTTACCATGTGGTGAGCTGTTGTTGTCTTTAATACGTACACGAAGTTTCGGGAAAAATGGTCCCCGTTCACCTTCCTTCATAATATAGTGACAAGGTAGGAGACGGAAGCCAGCTTACGGACTCCGATCGACCCAAAACAAGCACGATTTTTTTTCGCGAAAATCGAATCCAGTCGCTAAATAAACACGCCAGGCTCGTGGAACATGAATTTCTCTAAACCATGAATCCCCTGAAGCATCTCCAGGTAGCAACGCGAAGCCACCAGACTCCGTAAAACTTGTAAGTTAACCTGCTAAAATGGCGGCCAGAAAGCGTTGTACTCGCGAAGTGTTCAATTCAAAATGGCACTCAACTCTAGACGCCTGGTGACGAGTTTAATAAGTTCTGGAGGGAGGGGAGTCCCACATTGCTAAAAACAAAACTCACTGAGCAATCTGGGACTT
>NC_090870.1:18745950-18748450 GCF_036669935.1 Montipora foliosa | reverse complement strand
CTTCAATCTTTTCTGGGTTTAGTATTTTGCTAGTGATTACGTCTTCTCAGGGGGCTATTTACCCAAGACAGCTACCATGGCAGTATAATGATATACGGTTCCAAACCAATATCGTGTACTATTAGAGCTACATAATAAGCAAAGACAACTTGAATCTCCTGGAAGGCAAAAAGGCAGCTCAGTTGACAATATGAACTAAAGCGCTGTCTTACTGCACTACCACACGTACGCAATGCGTGCCTATTTTTTATACATTGTATTGCTTCCTGGGGTGAGAAACGGGAGCCCCGCTTTTAGGCTTGGCTAAATCTATATATTATCCGAAATCGAATGCCACGATGTAACACGGAACAGTACTTTTTTTTGACAAAATAGTTATTCTACTTGGGCTTCTGGATCTTCCATCTCAAATCCAGATACATCGCTGTCCGTGAATGGTCCAAAAGAATGGGTTAGATTACAAACTTTACACAATAACCTGTGAATTAGCAAACAGATATTGAAGACAAGGATATGTTTGTTACAGAGAGTTAACAACTAAACTTGTACTCTCACTTACCCACTTGTAACCTGTCACTGGCCTTGTATGCTGCTTCGGGAGTCCGCTGAACAAATGCTCTGATTTCCTGAATTTGACCAGCGGTGGTCCAAGCAACTGCATTTACTTTTCCTTCTGCGATACGTTGCTCAGAACACGGGGCTCTTTTCCACTGGAATTTGTCATAGACATCTTTCAAGTCATGTATGGTAACTTGAATTTTTGATTGCTCTGGGAATTGATATAGATACCAGTGAAAGTTATTCTTAGACAAAGGACCCAGAGCGAAACTAGCCTATTATTGAATTGACCGTCATTATTGTCCAATGCATCTATGGGAGTGCCTTGCATATTTGTAGAAGAATAGCATTAATGAAGGTACACATTGGGATGAACGTAAATTAAATTCCCGCAGCACAAAATTGCTGTAATATTCTAAATTAGCACGCAAAAAACACAGCACTCTTCTTAAGTTTAATCTTCTTGAACTGAAAACGACTGATTTACACTTCTATGGTGTGACTTCCTCTTAATTTTCGAAGCAGTTGAACTACTCAAGGAGTGGTTACCAAGGATGGTACAAATGTCGCGTTCTTTGGATCAAACATGTTTTCTTTGTGAACCGTCAGGCTAAAAATACGAAACAGAACCGTTTTAGTGTTTCTTAATTAGGGCTAGTTAGTTAGTTAAGAGTCGAAAAGATGAGAATAGAACTGAAAAGAAGACCGAAATGCGATAGACAATCAAACAGGCGTACTTTAGATTGGTTTCACAGTGTAATTATAACTTTTCCTGAATATGTCGTTTAAAGTTATTGAAGTCGCGACCAAAGTAGTCAAAGTACCGCGCGCGATTCGTTTGACTTGCCAAATGCCAGGGAACATTTAGTGATTTGATCTCCTGCGAGGAAAAAGAAAACCGAGGCCATCTGGAAAATAATACAGGGCCTACACTTTGATTTAATTATGATTAGCTACATGCAAGACTGATAAACCGAAACCACAAACTTGTGAACTGCAGACCAGACCTAGAAAGTATATAAAGACGGCATAAGGCACTGAAAACCGAAAACGACTCGACAAACCGTAACATTCCCGTTCCTACAACGGCCTAGCGTTTTCTAAACAATCATGACTTCTTTTGTCTTTTATAAAAAAATTGAAAAGCTGTATGATACTATCATAGTTAAGTAATCGGGCACACAAACTGAGCAAAAATGGAAAATCTACCCGAATAAGTCGGCAAGGAATAATCTGTTTCTCCTCGCTGTGAGTTTTATCGATTTGGCGGCTGCCCCGACTCGGATGGTAAAAAATTATATGGATTTGTATGGGAATCTCGATAAGAAACTGAAAAAGATATTTACACGCAAATGTTCTCAATAGAAAAGCCCTACTTTATTGTCGTGGTGACTTTCTCGCTTTTTGTGGGGTTATTTGCCTGATTGAATGCGATTTAAGCGACTTCTCAAATTCCCGTTTTGTCACTTGTAACGGCCGATTCAACTGATCGAGGAAAATGTTCCATAAAAACTTCAAATCCCGATGTTTCTTTTCGAAAATTCATTCTATGGACAGCCAGATAAATAACGTTTACTCACCCACTATTTTCTGCGTTTTCCTGAGTGATTTGATGGGTTTTTGGGACGCTTCGATTTCCACCTCAGATCCCACGCGTCGTCACATACAGTACAAATTGGGAGCTTAAGCGCACGCGTTTTTGAGACAGGGACGGCAACCGGAGGTAAGCTGTTTCCCTTCTAACTTGTCTCCACACAACCACATTTATATTGCTAAGTATCTTTTCCGCGCTAGAGATGATAAGTATAAAAATTTGGGAGACCCCACTGCCCTGGCACGCGAAATGTTTTATTCCGGTTGCCGCCGCGTCTCAAAAACGCGCGTGCTTAAGCTCTGCCCACTGATAGACAAGATTTGCAACTTCAAAGTTTCGCAGCAAGCA
>NC_090870.1:18735950-18743450 GCF_036669935.1 Montipora foliosa | reverse complement strand
AAAATCACTTTAAATCATGCATGGCTAGCAACAGGTTTCTGCCTCATGATAGTTTAAATTTGCCACATTTGATTAGCGGATACAATCATCAAAAACTAACTTGGACGCAATTCTAAACCGATTGTGACCAGGGGCCTGTTTCTCGACAAGTCCCGATGGCTTTTAGCATGTTGTTTAGAGATAACTAAAAGCGGATTGTGAAACACTTAAACCCTCTCCCTTCTTGAGATAGAGGGAATTGTGACATGTGGAAAGTTTAGGGACTTTCGAGAAACGGCCCACTGATCTCTTTGACGAGGCGAAAAGGACGCCACCCGGGCCCGGCTAGCAACAATCGTAACATTAATAACTAGAACGCAATGTTTTAGCCTATAAGCTTTGGTTCAACATGCAATACTGCAGTTTTGTTTTTTCCCATGTCCTTGACTAAAAGTCGTCCATTAAACAACTATGACAGAAAACGCTATCATTTGCGTAGACCTGCAATGCTCCACTGCTCTTAAATACACCTTGTGTGTAGCACTCGAATTGCCTTCCACATCTGGGACAAATCTCTTCTGTTATTTTTCCTTCGCAGTATTTTTGCTTTAATTCCTGAGCAATGGTTAGCTGGGGATTCTGAGCACTTTCCATTTTTCGCCAAAGTCACTATCGGGGGAATCCAGGACAAGCATCTGGCGATTTTCCGATATGTTGGCAAAATCTGGGACGGTCGGGAAACTGCAAAATCCCTGATCGTCTGGGATTTTCCCGACATATTAAAACTAGGCTTAAGGAGGCTTCAGACAAAGGTAAATCACCAAAGAGTCGGTTGGACAGGGAATTAAGAAAGGTAGGATTAACCCTTCGCCATCCTCCAGCCCCCAAAGATGGGAACTGTCTATTCCATGCAATGAATGACCAGCTAATACGCCGCGGAAGGGTCTCGCAGAGTGCCACAAAAGTGCGATGTGACTTGGTAAATTACCTCCGTAGTAATCCAACATCCCCGGACGGGACTCATTTCAGAGAATTTATCAAACACGGAGCATGGGATACCTTTCTGAGAAGGATGGCTATGGACGGTGAATGGGGTGACTGGATTGCTTTATGGGGCCTAATTAACATGTTTGAAATCCCGGTGGAGGTAGTATCAAGCTTAGGAGAAACGGGATTGAATATTATCCACCCCGGAGCTGGTTATAAAAGCGAAGCCACTAGAGATATGGCCTCACTTGGCCATGTAGCAGAGCCGCATTACCATAGCCTGGAACCAATAGCTGCTCCAATAGCTTGTTCCAGATGTGGAAGGCAATTCGAGTGCTACACACAAGGTGTATTTAAGAGCGGTGGAGCATTGCAGGTCTACGCAAATGATAGCGTTTTCTGTCCTAGTTGTTTAATGGACGACTTTTAGTCAAGGATATGGGAAAAAACAAAACTGCAGTATTGCATGTTGAACCAAAGCTTATAGGCTAAAACATTGCGTACTAGTTATTAATGTTACGATTGTTGCTAGCCGGGCCCGGGTGGCGTCCTTTTCGCCTCGCCAAAGAGATCAGTGGGCCGTTTCTAGAAAGTCCCTAAACTTTCCACATGTCACAATTCCCTCTATCTCAAGAAGGGAGAGGGTTTAAGTGTTTCACAATGCGCTTTTAGTTATCTCGAAAAAACATGCTAAAAGTCATCGGGACTTGTCGAGAAACAGGTCCCTGGTCACAATCGGTTTAGAATTGCGTCCAAGTTAGTTTTTGATGATTGTACCCGCTAATCAAATGTGGCAAATTTAAACTATCATGAGGCAGAAACCTGTTGCTAGCCATGCATGATTTAAAGTGATTTTAATAAAAATAAGCGCTCTTCTCATTAATTCTCAATCCAGACCATTCCACCATGCCATTCCTCACTTTTTTTTCGGGATCATTTGCGGTCCAAAACGGGGATCATTTGCGTTCCGGGATCATTTGCGGTACAGTTTGGGGATCATTTGAGGTTCTGGGATCATTTGCGGTCCTGGGATCATTTGCGGACCCGTACAGCTCCCCTAACCTTCGAGACCGGCTGGTTACAGCTAAACTGTCCCCCAATGTAACTCATTCTAATTCCACACTTTCTTCCGGTTCTTTCCGCTGTGGCAAAAACTGCGCTACCTGTCCTTACATTTTCCATGGACTAACCAACTACAAATTCTGCTCTACTGGCGAAACGCGCTCCATTAATTTCCACATAACTTGCGAAACTAAAAACCTTATCTACATGATTCAATGCAACAGATGCCATCTACAGTACATAGGAGAAACTAAACGACGTTTAAAAGACCGTTTTAATGAACACCGCCGCACTTTAGATAACGCTAACACCAAATCCAAACCTACTACATTCGCAGAACATTTCCTCTCCTCTCCCCACAACATCTCCAAGGACATGCAATTAATCCCTATCGAAAAAATATTTTCTAACAGAGACTCGATCCGTGAGGCCAGGGAAGCTTTTTTAATTTTAAAAGGCAGGACAATTGATCCCAACGGTCTTAAATATCCGCGAAGAAACGTATTAGATTTCAGTTTATTATTTTGAGTGATTTCCGTTATTTTTCCGTGACTCTTAGTATTTGAATTCAAAATCTTTGTAACTGCCATGTTTTATCACATTTTTTCCAGTATTACGTCAACATCCATTTACTATATATATATATATGTACATAGAAGCAATTCAATGTAAACTCTCATTGTACCTGAAGAAGGCTGGTTTGGCCAGCCGAAATATAGTACATCACTAAAATCAAATCTACGTTGTATCGGCTCTTGCTTAAAATATTTAGTTTCGCAACTTCAAAGAGCGCCCACGGCCTAGTGCCTCCAGAATTTAGCCGCATTTCTCCCACTTTCAAAGGTCGCTTGCCTCCAAGCCTTTGGCAAGTGAAAAGTAGATAACTTTGCTAGCATTGTGCCAAAAAACATCGCATTTACACGGATGTGCAACCTCAAAATTCTGCTCGATTTTCAAGCTTCGCTCAGGTTTTTGCCATCGCCATATGATCGGGACAGGAGTCATGAATCATTGGAAATTGATCAAAATCAAATTAACTAATCAAAAACTCAGATTTCCCTCAAGAGAGACAAAATTATTAATCTGTGCTTTTTGATTGGTTATGGAACATTTTCCTCGATACTGTCTCAAAATAACGTGACGTCACGCACTCTTGCATCCTTGGGGTTGTCTGGCTGTGTGATAACTAGAAAGATATATAACGTCATATAACGTCAAATTCTTCAAAGATATCGAGTTCTGAAACGAAAATCTCGCCATTACATAATGGTTTCGTCGACTAAAGTGAAAGCTTCCTGTAGGATTCCTTTCAATTGCCTTAATTGTTACTTTGCTGCGAATCCGTCTACTGTTCTTATTAATTTATTCCACGTTTGAATCAAACGTTCGACCTTTCCTATTCAGGTCGAAGCAAGTATTCAATTTGGTTTGTCACAAACTAAGTAACCTTACTGAGATCAATCTAGATAAACCAGCATGAACAGCAACAAAAAACGCTATCTTTCCCGATCATTTCCTAGAAAACACCACTGAAGAATCCTTTGAGCCGCACTAAGTTAAAAGACGTACCGTATATCCCAATAAACTTATCTACTTTATTTTCATATTAAAGAAGACATCTTTGTCAATATCGAGGAGAACAAACGAAACAGGAATATTTACACATCTTTCAGTTCCGTCTTATTCTAACATACACTATGTATAGTATTTTATTCACAACTTACCAACTTTTCTGCGCTATGGACACTGATTTCTCACTGTCAGTGATTATTCTAATGTTGTCTCGTCTTCGCACCTTATCGTTTTGATAGCCTTTGAGAAGATCGTTTGACGGAATATTATCTACCTCTTATTTATCATGTATACTTGAATAAGTTTGGGGTTGCTCACCCATTTCCTTTCCAAGTACTTCCTCTATATCTTGAAGCTGTTGATCAAGGTTGTCATACTCCATGCCGACTGTGATTCCTCAGAAATGATCGGGAATACACAACACAGCGTTCTCGATTAACAAATGACCGAACCGCTTCCCAGGGAAGCCTCCTTGTATAGCGCGCCTTCGTGTTTAACGTCTCAGGGTTTCTGCGAAAATTCGTGACGGAAGTGCGTGAAATCCGTACTTTAGCAAATGAAAATAGTTCACTTTCGAAACTCTCCCAAGATATAAGTTCAGAAGTTCTCTTCTTGGTACAGAGAACACCAAACAGCAAAATTAAACGAATCCCCGACGACCAGCCGTCTGAAACTAAAGGCAGTATGCGAAAATAATATCAAGTTATGTGGTTTCGTGCGTCAAATTCAGGGAAAGCCCCTCCTGTCTTCCGTGTTTACTTTCTATTTTTTGACCTCTATTCTAGGTGTGTCTTGTGTTTTATTTTCTCTGGCCAATCATTTTTTTTTTCGCTGTGTCAGTTGAACTATAACAAATAAATTAGATTATGCTTGCTTAAGCATTTTAAACATGGAGACAGCGGGATTTTGGATCGCGTTCACGGCAAACAGCAAACGCCATGCTGATTTTTTCCAAGAATTAAAGGAACTTGTTTGACTTGGGGTTATTTTTTTACTTTTGTCTTTAAGATACCTAGGAATGCTTTCGATTGGGGAATTAAGATTTAGATCTTTAGATTTCCAATCGAACTCAACGATGAAGACGGATTTTGTCGCGGATTTCACTAATAGACCTAATCGGCTAACTCAATGTTGTACCCAATTCAGATCCTTTGGGAATAAAACGTTTTGTTTCAGGTATTTCCATATCATTTAAATATGAATGCTACATTATCATGCAAATACAATACACAAAGAAACTTAATCTCAGGAGATTTGAATTGGGTACAACATTGAGTTAGCCGATTAGGTCTATTGGAAATCTATGGCAGGAAGGATTGCAATCTAGTGAAATCCGCGACAAAATCCGTTTCGAGATTTCTTGTTCGATTGGAAATTCGAAGATCCAGATTTTAGGATCTAAATCCGGGTTTCCCAATCGAACGCATCCCTACTCTCTCCTACGCAGCCGTTCTTTAGGGAGCTTTAGGGAGTTTAAGATCTTACGACGCGACGGCAAAGAAAACGTCACAACATTTGCATATTTAATAAGCAAAAACAATAGCTTGCACGCTCTGCACGTGCATTTTTCATTTCGGCAAATCTGCGACGTAAAATGACCAATTTTTAAGTTTTATGAAGAACGTGAACACAAGGTAGCGAATTTGAATTTCCTGTCATAGCTTCAACACCGATAGAGAGAGACGTAATGTGGCAGAGTTGAGGGCAAGATTTCCGCACAGGTCCCTACTTCATTATGCATACACTCATTTGTTTCAAGAAAACAATAGCGATAACAATAGACGTCCTTTGGGACTGTGGCGCTTTGTTCTTTCTTTTTAGAGGTTTTTTTTCTAAGTCCATATGGACTTAAAAAAAGTCGGTCGAACTTCTGTCTGAAATACGGAAAATCAAACAGTTTTTCCTGCAATTTCGGGACTTTTCCTGCAATTTTACCCATTTTTCAGTTTTAGAATAAGCGCAAGAAGTGGAGTTTCAAGCAATCGTTGTAATAGGGTTCAGATTCGCAAACATAACAAACAAACCAAATAAAAGAACTGTCATAAGAAATTTAATGGCTACCTGCTCTTTTTATCGTGAAATTGTTCTTCCTGTCTGCTTAAAAATTCGCCGAGACACTGCAAAGTGTATATTTTCTTCCTTTCCTGTATTTAGGATCACGAACGGTGCATTTAGAGGGATTTTGCGATTTATCGCTCTTTGTAGAGATCGGCAATGTGCTCAATGATACTTCCCAAGTAAATAGCTTTGGTAGAGATCCATGGATGTTCCCGTACGAGGCATACTTCGTTTCACTCCCCATCATGTCTTTTCAATGCCCTGCTGTGGGCTCGTTTGTCTGGGTCGACGAAGTTTAGGCGATGGTTAACTGCGGTGAGATGATGTTAGCCCTTGTCTTGTAGGCAGTTGTAAACTTTCCGGCCACAGGTAGCTAGGGCTAATATTTTTTCAAGGAAAGTTTACGGTCAGAAAATTAATATGTGTTCTGGCGGATTGAAGGCTATCCATTGCAGTTTTTTCTTGAGCATCGCGAAAGAGATCCATCTCCCGATGCGGCACTTTGTCTTTGCAAACTGACTGCGTTTTCACACAGGTTTTGGACACGGAAGACGAAAGTAAATTGTTTTCTTTTCACCACTCTATGCACAACTCTGGAAAGGCTATAAAGCAGGGACAATTTCCAAATGATCAAATCTCCCATTGCTGTGCCCCATTTACTTCGGTAGCCATCTTGATTTTTACGAAGACACAAGTTTGCTTCAAAAGAAGGGAAATATGAAACGATTTTAATTGCAATGAACTCGTGCATGAAAGTTTCCCATGAAAGATGCACCAATCAGACTTTAAGCGTGGTATACTCTTCCACGCAGTGAACTTATAAGTGTGCCGCACGCACGGGGCATGAAGGAAAAGCAGGTCACAGTTCAGCAGCAATACTTGAAAACCTAAAACTATCACAGGGACTAACCTTAAGCCTAAACAGTGCCTTTAGTCGTAATTAGGGTTACGGTTAGCATTATTAAAGGGATGGGTTGTTTCAAGAGTAGTAAAACAGGGATCTCTTAACGGTAACCTACAAGTGTAAGTTCGATTGTAGGTGCTCGGCGCGGCACGTGTATATAATCACGTATCATTGTTATGTAAATAGTCAGCCAGAATTCAAAATAAATATCATTTTCAAGGTGTGAATTAGCAACTTGACACGTTAGCTCAGTGGTAAAGAACAGGGACGAGTAACCCTAACCCTAACCTAACCCAGAGGTTTACAGTGGGTCGGAGTCCAAGGCAAGCTGCGAGTGACATATCGTGGGATAAAATGGTAGAAAAAGCCGAGCGGGGTCTGGAAATAAAAACAAGACGAAGGGATAGAAAGGGGAAAGCTGGGACAAAAACGAGTAACGGTGTGGACGATGAAGGGAAAGAAGAGAGAGAGGGAGGGAGAGAAAAAATGAGATCCGTTTTTATTCATCCCGTAAGTACAAATTACCCATGTATATATACGGTTCTCTTGGGTATACGTATTGTTCTACAAAACAATAGCGCGAATGAATAATTAATTTATTCTGCATGCATAATGAAGTAGGGACCTGTACGGAAATCATTCCGAGTTGAGACATGTTCAGTTAGTTTGGCTACCTTGCCCTTGAGTTTCAGTAGCGTTATTGATTGGCATTTGTACTGTTGTCCCCGCTGTAGTTAACTGTTCTATCCAGTACATTTTTCCAAAAAAAGTATTCACCTTATAAATACTATCGGTATCCCCAAAAATGTGAATTCTAATGAAAAGAAAAAAGAAACAAAACGTTTGGCACTTATGGAGTTCGTCTGGATATTTAAATTAGGCTTTAGATTCGTGATGAACAGCATTTTAAAAAACCTAAGCACTGAAATTTACCTTAT
>NC_090870.1:18648450-18725950 GCF_036669935.1 Montipora foliosa | reverse complement strand
AGCCCAAAACCCCCGTGCTGCATATTAATTCTGCGGCGTACACATGTATTGCATTCTTAAACTAGTGAGCCTTTGACGTCATTTTCTCCTCGATCCAGCTCTCTCAAGAACATAATGTTAGTAATGGCGGACCATTAAATGGGAAAGTTACAGTAAAAATAACGAGGTGTCTTTTTGAAATCAAGGCTTAAAACGTGGGTCACTTAGTGTTTTGAAAAATATGAATTGATTTTTTGGTCACAGGGGCACTTTAACCAAAAACAACAATTGCAAGCGTTGATAATTCACTGTGGCAAATAGATATATAAGCAATGCATAATGCATAATTCACTGTGACAGGTAGATATACAAGTAGAGAGATAGTGAGATAGAAATGCAAAGATAAGCAATCAGCATGAAAAGAATTGGTTCCGGGCCCGTATGTCTGCCATTGGAATATAAATTCCTTATAAGAGGTTTTGCAATTTTTGTAGTTTGTCACTCGATTGGTTATTCAATTGAAAGTCATCGGAAACTCGGCTACATTAGTTGAAATGTTTGAATCCGAGCCTTATAAATTTGTGTTGCTGTGGATACCTTTCCACACAGTTCGCTAATTTATAATGTGGTCTGAGTAGATGCTCAACTCTCAACAGTGTTGTTTTTCTACTCTGATATTAAGTTCGCTATGACATTCTGCAAGAAGCTTCTGTCGAGATCCGTTAATTAACCATAAACCGGCTCGGTTTTCACTATGTTAAGACTTAACTTATTTGCTTTGAGCCAACAGTAGAAATTAATCCTTGTTATAGTTATGTTGTTGTTGTTGTTGTTTTTGTTTTTGTATATGAGTACTTATTTACTCTATGTAACCAGTTAGCTCTCGCCGCCATTTTTTTAGGCCCCTCTTTCTGGAATTTCTGGATCTTCCCCTGAGTTCAACCCTTTACTCTACGTATGTTCATAAAATGCAAAAAAAAAAAAAAAAAAACGTGTTAAAAAAAAAAATAAAATAAAATAAAATAAAATAATAATCTTTCAATCCTCTATACCTGTGATCGAAAGCCAAATTAAAAGTGCTTACAAGTTTATTCTCGAGTAGGTAATTTTAAGAGCCAGTCTCCGTAAGATCCTTGTATCGAGTTTTGCCCACAAAATTGATTTCGCTCATAATTGTTCTGTAGACTTCTTTAAATACGTATATAACAAATATGAGACTAGTTGGGTAAAATTCGCTTCTGCAATCCTTTTTTTACCAATTTTCTTTCGGCATCGCATATGGACCTGAGATGCTTGTGCATGAAATATGCGAATTTTGTCAAAATTCAGCCGATTGCTCCGGATAAAAGAGTGCGTCCCAAAGCTTCCAATTTACCAGTTATTTTAATTGAACCTTTATCTTTAAAATAATTTAAGTTAGAATCATGGACACTTTTTTGTATAGAAAATCCGAGGGAACTCACTTAGCCCCTTGGACCCACTTAGCGAAACATGCGATTTTAGCCAAATTCAGTGGATTAAATCTCAAAAGTGGCTCACACTTACTGGCTCTCCTGCATATCATTGTGTAGTTCCATCCTTCAGCTACTGAATTGTGTTAAATGTTTTGGCCGCCATTCAGTTTCGGACCAGGGGTGAGTGGTGGAACTTGCCCTACGGGGCCATTTCGCCAGCGTTTCTCCATCGCTGTCCAGAAGGATTGTCAGAATAGAAAGCGAGAAATCGGGTATATGCCACTCGAAAATTGTCCATTCTTAAAGACTGCATAGTTTCAAACACTGTTTTCCATGTGGCTATGGTTTTAACCCAACGAAGAAGGGAGACAAGGCGGTGAACGTGGACTTATTTACTGTCCGCCATGTTTTTGGAGGGATCTGTGGAAGCAGTGGAATCTGGAATCCGGAATGCGGAAATCTTTCAAATATTCACAGGTTATAAGATTCCTTTTTTATTTGTCGAAAATCATTTCGCGTTTACAATATATTTTTTTCATCTCTCACTTTTAGTCATAGGATATTAAGCAGAAAGTCTCAGAAGTCTTCTTAGTCTGATCTAGGCCACGGGAATTGCCAATCGAGACTTTCGGTGCTATCATGTGTCTCAATCCACAGTATTGGGATACCTGAAACTGATAAACTACGATTCAAGGGAAATAAAGAATACGCGAAAAAACTCGCTGAACAGTCCGTATGTGAAGTGTCAATACGTCATTTTAAGCTTATCATTCCCTTGATCAATTATTTTTGAAATAAACAAACATGAAAACATCTTATTAGTCACCTTTTTTGCTTGCCAAAAATTGACATAAATTTATCTTACATGTAGCGAACTAAAGAATGAAGTTTGTCTTCTATTTCATATAAATCTTCCATCAGTACTATCACAATATTTTTCTGAACAGAAACACATCTATGTTTTGAATACGGACGTCAAAATTTAAAAGCGGGTTATACTATCAGGATTCATTAAAGACTGTTCGTCTTACCATTAAAGAAGTGTTAGGAGGTTGGGTTTAGGCTAGACTGATATTCCTTCAAGAAGCGCTTGATACGAACTCTTGCTTCAGCATGCTTAGCCCTGGCCTTACCAAATCTATACAGTGCCTGGCATCGGCTAACTTAGTTTTGTCAAGCTGTTTGTTGAGAAAGTTTGCTAAAACAAAGTTTTTTTATATCAAATTAAACACCTTATTGGTTTGTTCAAAAGGCGGATAACAACGTCATAGAAACAATCGGATAGAACTTTTCAGTCACGAAGATTTCTAGCTATTATATACCGACTGTTTATCTCGGCTTTACGGCTTACTTTATTTCTCTGCTGAACGTGTGCAAGAACACTCTTCGAGCATCAATGTCAGCTTGTCAACAAGCACCTGCTTCCTGCCGTCCTTGGACTTGAAAGTTATACCGAAGTGCTTGCAGAGTGTTAACATTGAATAAGGCAATCATCTTCCTTTTGTGCAAGTCGTAAAGATTATATGCGTCGTAGTATATTGGATACTGAACTGACAAATTTTCGTACACCTCGCCCACTTGTTGTAACCAGTCGTCCTCTGAAATCAAGTCATCTATATCAACTAGCCCAGGTTGGTTACAAGGAGGCCCGCTTACTTGTTTTCGTTTTAAAGCAGACAGCGTCGAAAAGTATGATTGCATCTGGTTTCTTGTTAGCCATTCCTCTCTCGAGAATAGACATTTGTTCTCTTTTGTTGGATCATTTCGCATGTCCATTGAAACCTGCTGTGGGTCTGCTTCTGTCCAGATTGTTCTCCGACGTCAAATCGCGCCTTCAGATAATCCTTGACACGGGGAGAGTATCTTTTCTCTCCTGGTTTTTGAAGTGCCCAACCCATTGAAAAAGATGAGTTTGCCACAGAAGAAATGTACACCGTTGGTTTGGGACAATTGTCCGAGTGGATAGTAGAAAATCGTGCTGCCTAATCTCGCCGAAATTGATCGTATATGGATTCCTGGCTGGTTTTAATCTCATGTTGTTCATAGTCGAGATGGCTTTGTAGGGAATCAAAACTCGTAAGGCTCACAGCCTGCCTGTGGACATGAAAACATAGTCACACGGCTTGACGGCTCAAAGTCCTCTTCCTGGCAAAGTTGCAAGTACTGACTAACCATTGTAGACCTCGTGACTGTTCGAATTTAGTCGTTAGTGGTTTGTACAATTTGTGCATTATGATTTTAGGAATGTTAGGTAAATTGCTTTAAAGCCTGTGGAATAGTCATTTTCCAGTAAACATTGCATGACACTCGACTCCTCGAACTACTTGCACAAAACGAAGCAAATGTGAATGTCCCTTATACTTAATTTACCCTTTTCCCCCATTTATTTATGCCCAACCACTTCTTTAATAAAAAAATAGCCTACAGTAGTTAAAACAGAACAATTGAAAATACTTACGTGACCCCACTTCAACAAGGGTAAAAAAACATCTCGCGGATTTCTTGTGCCATTTGCCAGTTAATTGGGTTTTTACAGTGAAGAGCAATCTTTATTCCTTCGTGGCCAGGATACTGATAGCATTTACGTGACCGCCAGTATATACCGAGATTGTGCCTATGGGCAGGGCAAACCACCATCTTTTATAATTCCTCATGCGAAAGATTAAACTTTCCCGCCCACTGCATAAAGAGCCAAATATTCGGGCACACCTGGAATATTCTATTAGAATCCGGCCTGTTTTTCCGTATTCAACTTGAATACTCGTGAATTACTCGAAGTGTTCGATAAATCATACGGAGCACGCTTTGGTAGATTTATGTTACATGAGATTTCCTTCGAAGAAACAGTGATCATTTATGACTCGAACATTTTCGAATACTCTCAGTTGTTCCAGAGTTTGCGACTGGAACACCAGATGCACGACGCCACTTCTGACGTGAGCGTTCCAGAATACTGATGGTTACGTCAAGTATGCTCTGATTTTCGAGAATCGCACGCTATGAATACGATAGTTGTCACATTTTTCACAGTTGAAGATGTATCGTGTCGTCAAGAACGGGATTTTATACAGGTAATATACACTACCGTGAAGTACAGTCAGACAGCACGCTACGTGTTCCGAAGCGTGCGCCTGAGACACGAGTCTCATGCGAAATATGAAACGTGTTTATATTCGAACACTGACGCATAGATGAGGTTTTAAAAGGTATTCTAAACGACACACATCAAGTGTTCTGTGGTTTTTCGACTGGGAAACGAGAGTCATGTGAAGTATGAAACATGTTCATGTTCGGATACTGGCGCATTCGTGAAGCACTGACGACCCATACCAAAGCTTGTATATATATCCCCAAGACGGTGTTCAAACTGCCGAGTGGAACACACTTTTTACTTCCTTGATCGATTCCTTGGATTCCTTACAAAACCCACCCAAAAGAGAAAGAAAAAATACCAGGACAATATGCATGTTATCCCAACAAAAAGCGAACAACTGCCATGATGACATCTTCATTTCATTTCAAATAATTCTTTATTAAATAAATTTAAAAACCTTATATTGTTGCTTGTTCGTGTATGCTTAGTTTCAAGGGAACTATGGACGAATTTATTTTACATTAACAAGTTAAGATCCTACATTCTAAAAAAGTGTTAGGAACCATCTGAGAAGCAAAACCTGTGAAACACTAGAACATTATTGTACTTGTATCCAAACTTTATACTAGCATCTAGATGCTGCTTTGTTATGAAAAAGCATAATCTGAGAAGCAAAGTCTCAAGAAAAAACACTTATTTTTCGTGCAAACTTTATAACTAGATGCTGCTGTGTTATGAAAAGAGCATAATGCAGCATTTGAGATGCAAAGACTAAAAAACCCTATAACATTTTGTATGCAACCTTCAGAACTACTGTAGATGCTGCTATGTTATGAAAAAGCACTATGTACCATTTGGGAGGCTAAGTCTAAAAAACACTAACATTTTGTATGCAAACTTTAAAACTTAGGGTATTCTCTCACCAGTATTTTCAACTGTTTAAAACTTAGGGTATTCTCTCACCAGTATTTTCAACATGAACTACACTGTGTTAATAAAAATAATGTATTAATAAATCGAATATTTTATTCAGTATCTTTAAAACTGTGTACGATCTATTCAGAGTCACTTTGGATGGCATGTCTCTGTCTTCTAGGAGAGCGTGGTGTGTGTCTATGTTGCCTTTTTCGCTTGCTTTTACCACTTCTATGCGCGATAGAGACTGGTGTTGAATGCTGTTCGGGGGTTGGGGTGTGGTTGTTCCTTTCATCCTCCTCCTCTTCCTCCACTGAGTGTTCGCCTCCTGATGCAGGCTCAGTGTCTGCTAAAGCCCAGGCTACATTATGCCTGGGCATTTGCCTTTCCGATGGCACACCCTCAACTCTTGGTACACGAGGCCTCAGGTCCTCTCGCTGGCTATTGTTTATCTGCTGCTGGAGTCGTTCCATCAGTACACATGCCCTTTCCGACCTCCAGATTGGACGACGGACCACCCACTTCCCCTTGTTCACTCCAACACCATTCTCCTCGTCACTGACGTAATCATAATTCAGTGACTGCAATAATTCCTTTTCCTTGTCATTTGAAACCTTTAAGCGTGCATTAAACAGCTGGAAGTAAAGAAGAAATAATTATTTAATGTAAGTTATCAGTATTATTGCTTAGTAATAGTTATTTATTCAAACCTAATTATTCCTTTCAGTTCCTAGTACTTTGCACACTATGAGAGCAGTTATATTTCTGAGGGAAGTCCGCACTAGACATTTAATAATACTGACTAAAAAAGTAATTTCTGAAAGAAAGACACCCAAGAGACGTTGTCACAATACAAAGAGTCGTGTAGTCTAGCACTCAATATTACGTAGTACTACACTGTTTGTTTCCTACAATGCACTATCAAATTTACTGAAACCCCTGATAAAGGGCGTTCAAGGACAAACATGAAATGGGCCCTTGCAAATAGCCACATGGTACAAATCTGTCATGCTGAAGAGCAAGTACATGTAACACACAGGAACAAAACAGGAAAAGTTCATTAATACCCAAACATGTAGCTTGCTCTTGGCATAGTGGATTTTGTACCAAGTGATTGTTACATCTACTTGTAGTTGCCAAAAACCCTTGTCTAATACCAGCTAACCATGTTCATGTAAAGAGGTAACAATGTATCTGCCCTACAGTGCAAGTCATAGGTGTCTCCTATGAGAGAGTTGACTGTTTTATTGAACTTTTGTTTGTTTCAAATGAACTTTTGTAAAATTTAACATGCAAGCACATACAAAATGTACCTTGATACAATGATACATTAAGAAAAATGCAAAATTTACCCTTTTCCTTCTTGAACGTAATTTGTTTTCCTCCTTTTGCCGATCTGCTTTCTGTTTGTTCTCTGGAAGGGATTGGTTTCGTAGTATCTCACAACAGCACCTGAAAGGAGTAGTAATAGCATTACATTTGCTAAGTGTTTTTAGGAGGGTTTCTATTTGTTATTTTAACTACACTATACCATTTATTTTCTTTTACTTCCAGTTAAATTTTATAATTTTAAGGATTTAACGTCCGTCAAGAACCATTACAATTTGTGATCTTCCCTACACACTTGATCTTGATAAGTAACTTTTCATGGGATAATCATCTTTACTCTTATAAGGTAAAAGAAGCTTTAATTTAAAAGAACAGAGAACTATTATCTTACGTTTCACCATCTTTAAAGGGTATCCCTTGTCTTCATGAACAAACTGCTCCCCCAATTCATGGCGCACTGATGAGTTGTGTAATGAAAGGACACTGCAAAATAGAGTACAGTAAAATATTATAAAATAAAGTGCTGTTTTTCTCTCTGTGAGATTGTTTTGAGGTTAACATGCTAAGAATCTCAACATTTCAGACAGTTTCACTGTCCCATAAAGACAATTTTTTATTTAATTTTTAAAATAAACATCGAAAGATTCAAAGATACCCGACTTGATAAAATTTGTATAATTTTGTTCAGCAGCCATCCTCAAAAGAAAGCCCTTATGAAAAGGATGGTGCACAACACATCATAGCTGGAATCTTCATAAGTATGTGTACTTGCACACTCAGTTTGCAACTCAGTCTGCACATCATAACTCAAGTGACAAGAGTTAGACCAGTCTCCTTTCCCCTCCCCAGACTCTTGCAATACCGATCACTCATTCTTTGAACTTGGTAACTCTCTCTATGTTTGATTACCTGCATGTGTGACTGTTTAGAAAAATAATACCCCCAGTAGCTATTTCACATGTACCTTTGCTCAGGCTTGTACTGCTTATCCAGAGACAAACTGTTATGGAGAAGGTGAACATCTGCCTGAAGGGAAAGAGAGTGTACAACTTCCAGCTATTAGAGACCTTTAGATAGCACTAGAACTTAGTATGAAATCAAGTGCAAGTGCGACTTCCGATTTTAATCCAGTTACATTCCCAGAGCACTGACTCCTACCTCTCCCTGGCCAGTTGAATAGGAGACCCAATACGAGATTCGATAGAAACTTGATAATCATAGGCCTGCATACATGTAAGGCCCTATTTACACGATAATGACATGCTGACTTGTGTGGCTGATTATTTTTACTGTTCAAAGTTATGTGGATCAGAAAAAATTCAAGGACTTTCAAGGACCAGGAATGAAGAGCCACTTCACAGCTTTCTGATGTTCTGATAAGTAGCTTTAGTCATATTTGCAAGTGATACTTTGAAGAAATCAACAAAACTTATGTTACCTTTGGAAAAAACAGCAAAGAAAATTACCGAGCAACCAACAACCACAACTGCAAAGCACGTAAAAATATGGGGATCTTTTACCGCTTTGATTTGGGCGTGCGGGCATTGCGATACGAACCCGATGTCGAGGCATGACAGATTCACAACCACATCAGATCAAGGGTGTTGTGCCTGTCGGCAAGCCAGTCCAAGGTGAAATTTGAATGGATGAAATCACATGGCATCACGACTGATACCCGCGAAACATATACGGGCTAGGGGACATTCGTAAAACAACACGATTAAAAATAATGTCCTTCGTTGGAACGCAAAAAGTAATATTGTTCCGGTTAACGAACGTCTATACAGTCATGCTCCTGCAATATGCCCATACACTTCAATTTTTAGCTAAGATATCCGGACAGATCAAATTCTTGTAGCATTACAAGGCTTTTGGCTTAATTTGCACGCTGGATGCCCTTGATATTGGATAAAAATTTTCCAGGTATACGTCACGGTTGTGCAAGGCATAAATACTCTAGAATTCTATACCTTTGCCGTCAAGATCACGTATTCAAGGATAAACGTATACACGCGCAGATTGCACATGTTTTGAATTCATAGCGTAAATTTTGCTTCCAGGAGAATGGTATGCACCTCAACTGTTACCTTCTTTCACAAAACTCGTTTAACGAAGGGTTCGCCTTCATACTCTAGGGGCACGACAGATGTGTGGTATACTTTAACGAAAATCCAGGAATGATTATCAACGGAGCGTATTCCACCATATTCGATTCGAATATTTCAGGTGTACGTCACGTATCGTGTGTGCCTTGAATACTCTAGGACTATATTGCGCCACAATCACATATTCGAGTATAGAATACTGAAGAATATTTTCGTAATATTTTGGTAGTTAGAGCGAGAGAGAGAGAGAGAGAGAGAGAGAGAGAGAGAGAGAGAGAGAGAGAGAGAGAGAGAGAGAGAGAGAGAGAGAGAGAGAGAGAGAGAGAGAGAGAGAGAGAGAGAGAGAGAGAAAGAGGGGGGGGGGGGGGGCAGTATTCGGTGCTTGTGGAAAACAGAGTCTGCCGTAGTCATCTATCTCTAAGTTTGTACCCTAGGCGGGGCAGCGCGTCATTTGCAAAGTGCTACAAAGTATCGCAACTTTCAACCCTTCGTTTCAGACGAACTGGATGACCGCTAAATGTATTAGAACAGTTCAGTAGCTGAAGAATGGAACTATACAAAGTTCTGTACTTTTTTTGACAACTTATTTTCTATAATTAGTTATATAACAGCTGGAGTCACGTTTGAATAGCAGCAAAAAGCTCGATATGGTTCATGGTTCATTTATTTCACACTATTTACATAACATTAACATAGAAAGAAAAGTATAGTCACAACACATGGTTACAAGATAAAATAATTACAGTACAGGTTATAAAATGTGTGTGGTGGTCAAAGTAGCGAAGGCTTTCTAGTTGACCACCACCTACTTTTAAGTAAACGAAGAAATGACACTGAGCTTTACTGGGATATAGAAAAAAAACATTTGTAGAGCCTAGGACTAATGTACAGAAGAAAATTACATGTATATGACTTAAGCATATTAGAGATATACTGAACCACGAGAGAAATCTATACAGGACAAGCTTAGCAAAAGGGGGAAAAAATTAAAAGGAACATACAAACAAACAGACAACAACAACAGCAACAACGACAAACAAAAACAAAAGAAAAGAACGACACGTCATCTATAACAGCAGCGGTAACAAACAAAAAAATATAAGAAGACAATTATTATTATTATTATTATTATTATTATTATTATTAATATGATTATTATAATATTTGAAACAAGCTCCATTATTTTTATTAAATAGTTACGTGCTATACATTTGACCATTAAACAGAACATACATTATTTGATTGACAAGAGATCAGGTGGGCCTTATAAAGTTTCTTAAACTTGTTAAATGTTTTTGCTTTTTCATAAGTTAGTGCCAAGGGGACAGTTTCCCACATGACAGAAGCAGAGTACTTAAAAGTAAATTTGCCTAAGTTAGTTCTAACTTGTGGTCGGCTTAAGCTTAGCAGAATTTCTGGTGTTATAGGAGTGGACAGTTGCTGTAGGCGTTAAAACGTTATGGAAGATTGCTGGAACAGTTGATGGATTGCTGTATAATTTTAATGCCAGTGAGCAGATTTTGAATTTAACAATATTTTCAAATTTTAAAACTTCAAGGATTTGGTAATATGGGAAAGAGGGCTCTTGTTTGTTTGCAAAAAAAATACTACGGATGGATTTATTTTGCTTAGTACAGATCTTATTTAAATTAGTCTGATAATTGTTGCCCCAACACATTGCGCCGTAATTAAGATAAGGGTAAATAAGTGTATAACACAATTGTCGTAACATCTTTAAATTCAGGTAGTTCCGTAGTTGGTTTAGGATTCCAAGGTTTTTAGTCAGTTTGCCTTGTACATGTGCTATTTGAGTTTTCCAATTCAAATGCTCATCTAAATAAATGCCTAAATATTTGATACTAGTTTTGCGTTCAATGTTTAAGATATTAATATTGTGTATAGTTGGCTTCTGTGGAGATGTTATTATCATAAAGTTTGTTTTCCTCATGTTAATAGACAACTTATTGAGATTGCAATAGTTAATTACTTTTTGAAGTTCTGAGTTCATAACTGCCTCAAGATCTTTTGCTGTTTTAGTAGCATAGAAGATATTAGCATCATCAGCAAAAAGTCGAAAGGAAAGCATGTCTGAAGAGTTAACAAGATCATTTATGTACAGAAGAAATGAATAGTGGTCCAAGGGTTGATCCCTGAGGCACTCCACAAACAATCTGGAGAAATTCAGATTCAACATTACCTAGTTTCACATATTGAGTTCTTTTAGTAAGGTAACTTGTGAGCCAATCTAGAGCTTTTTCACGTACTCCATATTTATGTAATTTCCTTAGCAGTATCTCATGGTTGACAGTATCGAAGGCTTTGGAAAAATCTAGAAAGACCTCGAATGTAATGAGATGGTTGTCAATTGAGGTTTTAAGGATGTCAGTTATTTCTAAAATAGCAAGCTCAGTAGAATGGTCTTTTCTAAACCCAAACTGGTATTTGAACAAGATATTGTATTTATCTATAAATGAGATAAGCTGATCATTGACAATTTTTTCTAGGATTTTACTAAATGGTGATAAAACTGCTATGGGTCTGTAATTTGCAGGATCTGTTGCATCCCCAGATTTGAATATTGGAGTTACTCTTGAAACTTTAAGTACATTAGGCACAATACCTTGTACGATTGACTGATTGTAAATATATGAGAAAGGTTTAGATAATTCATGGCTAGCAAGTTTTATTAACTTGTTAGGAATATCCAATGAAGCCTTTCTTTCATTTGGATTTAAGAATAACTGAGCCACATATTCTTCAGTGACAGCTGATAAGTAAAAACTATTTGCGGGGCTATTACGTATGTATTTGGTGGGGTTATCGTAGATAGGGTTAATTGCACTAGCAAGGGTAGGGCCAATTGTAGTGAGGTGCTGATTAAATTGGTTAGCAATATCGAGTTCGTTAGTATAGATCTTACTATAAATTATGATCCTAGAAGAGCAGTTTGATTTAACTTTAGCTTTCCTTTTAATAATTGTACCAATAAGCGTCCAAGTTTCTTTTGGGTTTTCTTTGTACAGCTGAAAGTATTGGTTATAATATTTATCTTCGGCTTTAGCCTTCATTTTGTTAAGTAGATTGGAGTATTGTTTATACTCTTTTATCTTCATCGAATGTTTGCTGAAAAAATGTGATTTATACATCTTTTGTTTCCTTTTAATTGATTTTAAAAGCGCCTGTGTTAACCAAGGTTTGTTAAGTTGTTTCACTTTAGAATTGGTTGCTTTTTTTAAAGGGGCGTGCTTATTGACAATATCTTTCACTTTGTTCATACATGCACAAGTTATCTCATGGAGATCAGTGGAGGTGGAGTATAAATCTGGCCAGTTGATTTGACTGATGTCGGCTAAGTATTGTTCTTTGCAGAAGTTACTATAATCTCTATAATATGTTATATGCTTGTTTTTAGAAGTGGGTGCATTACAGATGCAGAAAACAGGCAAATGGTCAGATATGTCAGCTAGAGCGATACCAGAAGTAGTATTTTCAATGGGAGCATTAGTATAAATATGATCAATTAAGGTGGAAGAGTGATCTGTGAGTCTAGTGGGTTTAGTGATGAGTGGGAGAAAATTGTTAGAGTACAGCATATTAAGATAATCGTCAGTGTTAGCATGCTCATTGTACTTCAGGAAGTTTACATTTACATCTCCTATTATATAGACATGTTGTTTCCTATTACTTAAACTTTTGATTATATTTTGTAGTTTTTGTGTGAAACCTGGCATGTTAGCTGAAGGATGTCTATATATGCATCCTATAATAATATTGGGTTTGTTATTGTTAGCAATAATTTCTGCCCAACAGGATTCAACTAGAGGCATAATCCTTTTTAAAAGTTGGCATCAGCTCATTAATCCAGAGCTCTTTAAAACGATGTACTAAATCTGGCTGGTCCTTCGTTTTGGCCATTGCCAGATAGTTACTTACGGATCAGCTCAGCCAACTTACGGATCAGCTCAGCTGCTCAGGATAAGGGGTCCTTATGCCTTGATCAGCCAAGGCTTCTTAGAAATTCTGTTAAATATCCTGTAAATTAAAAGATAAAATAATTACGGTAAATGCGAAATGATTTTCGACAAATAGAAAAGGAATACTATAACAGGTGAGTATTTGAAACATTTCCGCATTCCGGATTCCAGCTTCCAAAGCTTCCACAAATCCCTCCAAAAACATGGCGGAGAGTAAATAAAGTCCACGTTCACCGCCTTGTCTTCCTTCTTCGTTGGGTTAAAACCATAGCCACATGGAAAACAGTGTTTGAAACTATGCAATCATTAGGAATGGACAATTTTCGAGTGGCATATACCCGATTTCTCGCTTTCTATTCTGACAATCCTTCTGGACATTCGCGGTGGAGAAACGCTGGCGAAATGGCCCCGTAGGGCAAGTTCCACCACTCACCCTTGGACCGAAACTGAATGGCGGCCAAAACATTTAACACAATTCAGTAGCTTTACCGTTCTTTTGAAATAATTTCTTTCGCAATAGATCGACGAGAACCTTCACCGATCTTGCGACACAACTTAACGCCATACTTATTGAAAGTGGCGACCACATTCACATTCTTTTGTATTCATGTTCACCTACTGCCCCCATTTTGAAACAAAAATTCTTTTGAAATTTGCACGTCGTGAGCAAGGCCAGAAGGGCTTATTAGCATTAAAACAAAAGAAAATTTTATTTGGCCGCCATTATAAAAGAGGTTTATAGGCATAAAAATAAAATCCAATTCCCACTTTTAGGGGTGACGAATGGTAAAATCCGAGACTCTCGGAGACCCTTGTTTGCGAATCCGAGACCGAGACCAAAACATGCAAGACTTTATACCAAAATAAATGCGATATAAACGAGACTTCGAGACTCTTTGCAAAGACTGTAGAGATTTCGAGATCGGATGACCCCTACGTACGTTTATTAATAGATGTCTTCACACGAAGCTGTTTTCATTAAATACAGCACAGAAATACTAGTCTCTACTAGAGTAGTCTAACATTTGACTTAAAAACAACCTCAATATCGCTCTTTGTTAACTTAGAAAAATGAAACAGATTTTAGCGTTTTTTTTCTTTTTTATTTAATTTATCAGATGTTCTTTTTAATAGCATTTCCAAGTCTCGTAATAAAAGCCTTAAACATTATATCGCAGAATTGCAAAACGATGCAGATTGTCATTGGGTTGAGCATAACTTTCTTTCAAGGAGTGGAGCCGGTTCCGAGAGACCTGTCCATCACTGCCGATGGCCCCTTTCATTCGTGCACGACATCGCTTTAGGGCTTTTATTTAGGAAGAATAAACCAAAATGAACACGTAAAATAAATTCCTTCTCCTCAGCAAATAAAACTTCTACCCACCGTTATATCGATCAAAACGAAGTTTATAAGACTGCAAACTTAAACCTTTGAAAATAACCTCCCCCCAACTGTGACTTCAAGGTTTCAGCCAGAGTCGAAGAGGAACACTAATCTCTGAGTCAATTATGACTTAATTTAATATGAGATGAAAAAGGGGCGATTTCTAATGATTGCACGGCCGAATACGTTTTGCCACGTGCGATGCGGGTTTCCAATCTTTAAAGTTGATTAAAAAGGACTCGTCTATAAGTGCACTAATCATTATTTTATATTATTTTGGCATAAATGCAGTGGAAAGGAATTCATAAATTAATTGATGACTTTAAGTTGAAACATTTCCTTCGCAGCGAGCAAAGAGAATTTCAGACGAATGTATGCCTCAAAATCCGGATTTTTTCCTGGTTTTTAAACACAATGCGCTTTCGCCCAGAATGCTCTGCATTCATCGATCTTCGAAGGAACCACGTTTTGCCGGAGCAGGAGTTACACGACCCAGTAAAGAACGATTATCCGCCACAATCGCAAATATTTTGAAACTTACGCCCTTTTTTGTAATTACGCCTATGTATTCGTATCCACACCTCGCCAACGCGATCTATCAGAGTTTAGGTAACTCTCGCGGATAGAAATAAGAATGTTATGATCATGCAGTGTGAATTATCAAATATAACTGGATTGAAGAAAAATGGCTCGGGTTTATCGATCTAATTTTATTTAAAAAAACATCACATCTTGTGAGACATTTATTCCATTCAGTTCCAAGTTTGTCTTTTGGACAAGCAAAAAGATAATCTTTAAAAGTTATGCAATAAAGTCACCCTTCGCATCAAATTACGTTATCTTGAATTTTCCGTTCTATTACGAACATGACGAAAGTTTCAATATGAAAGACGTATACATTGAGAGAATCAAGTTAAGATGTTGATCATCGCAGTCATTAATCAGCGTGTACATGAGTAGTAAAGGAAGGGTTTTTCAGGCTTTGCTCTCGTTACCGCTCAAGTAACGTTGACTTTATATAATTTAAATAACTGCGATGACCAGCATCTTTGAACACATAGTTAAGAACAATATTCGAAGAAAGGTGGTGACCAGCTCGAAAGCTTCTGTCTGCGCTCACTTAATAAAGCTTTTTTTTGGCTGTATAATATTTAAGTGTTACAGGGTTAATTAACTAGTGTAAGAATGTGTAAATTGTGCAATAATGTAATAAAGGTGAAGTTGAGCAATTCCATATCCTTAGGTTATGCTAATCTAGGAAATTATTTAACAAGCAATCAACAGGGGCACCCAACGTCAATTTTCGGAAAATATCTGTTCGGAAGACGATTTGAGATCTAGAATTTTCGGAACATTTGTTGTAAAATTTCTTGCTTGTTTGCCTCTCCTAGGATTTTCGAACATCTGAAAAATGGTATAATTGCCCATTTTTAACGGATTTTTACCCTAAAAAGGTCACCTAGAATTTTCGGTAGCCTTTTTTCTAGCTAAAATTTTCGAGAAGGTAAGTTTTGATCCCTATAATTTTCGGATCACTAGACTTTCAGCTAGGGAATCCGGACAGATAAAAATTTTTTAGGGGATAAAAATATGCCTATATCTACCGTTTAAATACTAAAATGCGTTTAACAATGCTATGTTTAAGTGGTTTTGAACTATATTCTCGTTGGGTGCCCCTGAACCAAGACAAGACAGTTTGTTGTTTTCACTAACTATTAAATATTACTCAAGATAAAAGGCAAAAATAACATAAACTCTGACTAAGTCAGCAAAATAGCAGCTTGAAGTTTTCATTCGTTTTCTACGCTCACCTTTTGCAAGGGCACCCAACGAGAATATATTTCAAAACCACTTAAACATAGCATTGTTAAACGTATTTTCGTATTTAAACGGTAGATATAGGCATATTTTTATCCCCTAAAAAAATTTCTTCTGTTCGGATTCCCTAGCTGGAAGTCTAGTGATCCGAAAATTATAGGGATCAAAACTTACCTTTTCGAAAATTTCAGCCAGAAAAAAGGCTCCCGAAAATTCTAGGTGACCTTTTAGGGGTAAAAATCCGATTAAAATGGGCAATTATACCATGTTTTAGATGTTCGAAAATCCTAGGACAGGCAGGCAAGCTAGGAATTTTACAACAAATATTCCGAAAATTCTAGATCTCAAATCGTCTTCCGAACAGATATTTTCCGAAAATTGACGTTGGGTGCCCCTGCTTTTGCTGTAATTGATTTCTTATTCACGTATCCCCAAGGAGACCTCTCAGTATAAGCCTTATGGTTTTTTAGAAGTCTCCTCGCCAATAACTGTATGTTTTAAAGCTTATATTATTCAGTATTGTGGCAAATAAAAGAGACTGATTGTTGATTGATTGAAAGTCAATAGTTTCTCGGCTAAGAATCTCTCGCCATTATGGCGATATTGGTCGTATAGATTAAATAGCAACTAAGTGACCGAAAATTGAACTGAAGCCAACTTCCGTTCTTTACTTTGAACTACCAAACATTTTCACACATATTCTTGTAATTTTTTTCTCGGTTCAGACCTCACAAGCACAAAATCTTTTAATATCTTCTAGATATGCTTTTGTTCGGCTATCTCTTTATGTCCAGTAGGAACTGTGAAATTAAAACTAACATGCTGAAAATTAAACTGGCGTATATCTGATCTCAAATGCCCGATCGATACTGAAATAAAAATAACTCGAATGGTTGCTTCACACCAGACAGAATGCAAAATGAGGATTATTTGATGAAAAGGACGAATCCATCTCCCATATGGCTGCTGTCTGTAGTCATCTTTCGCAAACCGAGTACGGATATCCTAACTACGGCATAGAGGGTTTGATGGCTGTAGCAAGCGATGAGAACACCATCGAGACTGAGTTGTTTAAAACGAACAGATCAAAGTGGTGATAAGACTAAAAATACAGACTGACCATGAGATTAGTGCCAGGTCGCTGAAGATTTTTGATAGACTGACCGCGTTAGCAGAAAACGGCAAAGGGCAAACCTCGGCCTGAAATAATGCAAGAAACGTGCTTCATGTAAACTCATTTCTTCCGTAAACGGTGTCATTTCTCGTGTGTTATCTAAGGATGTAAAGCAACGTCTTTAAATTTAGATAGAGACAAGTTAGAATAAGAGAAATTTTCAGTATTTTGTGGCCGTAAGTAGCAGCCTGTAATTTGCCGTTTCACTCGTCGCTGATGGTCGCGTAGCGAAGAACTTGATGCTTTCTGGAAGGCCCAGCTTGGGTAGCCGCAAAGATTCAACGCCTTCCTGAGTGTGTCCATCAGCGACAGGGACAAGAACAGAGGACTGGACCTAGCGGATAACTATTCCCTATGCGACCGGTGTCTCTGATGCTATGAAGTCAGTCTTCAGATCCTTCGGTTTTTCTACCACTTTCAAGCCATGTAACACCTTAAGCAGAAGTTGGTAAATGTCAAGGACAAAGCCCCGTAAAGATAAAATCTCCCATGCGGTATACGGGATAAGGTGCGGTTCGGATAACTGCAGTGAAACCTACGTTGGAGAGACCAAACAGGCGCTGGGGTCGAGAATGGGACAGCATAAAAGACCTAGTTCCATCGAGGCAAAGAATTCTGCCGTCTATAACCTTTTACGGAGCTCGGGGCACTCGTTTGATCTAAGTGATGTCAAGATCCTGGACTACTACCACTACTACTACTACTACTACTACTACTACTACTACTACTACTACTACTACTACTACTACTACTACTACTACTACTACTACTACTACTACTACTACTACTACTACTACTACTACTACTACTACTACTGCTACTGCTACTGCTACTGCTACTGCTACTGCTATGTAAATAGCATCAGGCATCGGTAGTATATTTCTGAAATACTACGAAAATAAAATTCATTTTCTCAATGTAAAACTTAAGGACGTTCGCGCTAATTGTTTGTGCGCAACGTTACTGCGCAGGTAACGCGACTGTAATACATCACGCATTACTTCGAGCATTAGTGAAGTTGAGGTTTTAAAACCTTTGCAAAAACCGTAGACGATAAGTCTTACACAACGTTGGATCAGAGAAGATAGTGATCAGTCAAAATTGATTAAAAAATATTTATGAAAGTCAAGTAGACTACTGCACGACCGATATTCGCGTTGTTTTATCAGTCGTGCACAAGTCTACTTGACTTTCATACATATATTTCAAGCATTAGTTAAAATAACATGGCGACAAAAACGCCGGGGAAAAAATTCCAGGCCGGCAAAAGAATGGCACATTTATTTCCGAATCATCATGAAACTTTAAAGAGAAGTGAGCGGGAGGATAGAAAAGCTCTGGAAAAGGTAGCTGATCGAATAGTGGCTGAAAGTTTGGAAAACTCGAGGAAGAGCCGTTGCGTAAATTTAATGAAGCTGTTTCTTTTTAATGTTTTTATTACCCTACGAACTTAATTTCAAAATGAATGCATGTTTTAGAAGTTCCTTTCCTTTACTTTCGTGAAAATAGAGCAGTATTTTCGTCCTCGTCCGCTTGAATAGTGCGGACCTGCGTGGAAACAACCAGCGATAAAATTTCACAAAAAACAAACTCCAGAAGAAGCGCATGACGGCAATGGAGAGATATTATACAAAACACCAAGCAAATGAAGATCACGCCTGCTTAAAATTTCGTTGCTATGCTCGAGGAAGGTTTTTTTTTTCCGTAAAAACCTTTCATCCCTTCAACGATCGATCCTCTCTAGGGTTCCAGTCCTTGCCCGACCGGTCACGCAAAAGCGTTTAGATCATCTGTGACCCCTATTTTTTAAATCATGAATCACTTACTTTTCTTACTAGCTACAAAATATGATGAAATGAAAAAATTCCCACCGTAAGAAGTTATCTTTTTTTAACATTTTCTTTCCTCGTGCCATCGAATTCCGGCAGTGGTTGCAATGGATAGAGCTTACGAAAACGCTTGTCGAGGATGAACTCTACTGTTTACGACATCCCTAGCGGCATGCAATTATCTAAGAAAAACCCACTCCTAAAAACCTATGTACGGAAATCTTCACTCTAATAGTTTATTTTTATGATTTTCGATGGATAAGCAGATGAGGCTACATGTCGCTATTTTGACCGATTTCTCGAAATTAAGGCATTTTCCACTGCCATTTTCTCCGAAACAAAGTCGGTGACCCCTATTTTTTTTTTTGATTTTTGGAGGAAGTACTTTATGACCTAACTCTAGGCGAGAAATGAAGAAGATTTTGGCGCGAACGTCCTTAAGATGACATCTCTATATAAAAAAAGCCATGAATGGAGTGTGGTGGTGTTGAATGGAGTGGCTTTGTGAGCAGGCCTCCTTTGAATTGTGAAATCCTGCGTGAAACACTTCAGTGCAGTAACGAGGTCACGTCCAATGGCCCTATGCAAATTTGCGGTTTAATTAAGGTATACCACAATTATATTAACATCTTCAACATCAATAAAATTGCCAGTTCCACGAATTCCTGCTCAAGATTCCCAACTCTATAATAAAACCTTTATTAATGGAAGAAATAAGAGAAGAGTTATATCTTATAAATGCTTGAATAAAAAAATGCCACCGTAATGAATTAAAAAGTCATTGTAAAGCCGGTTCGATAACGTATGCGCAGGGTTTGTTTACACTTTTCGTTACCATAAAGAAGCCGATATTTAATACATCCATGAATGCCTTCAACTTATCTAAAAAGAGTATTGCCTGCAGGGGAGAGTTGAAACGCTGACCCCAGTCCATGGATTACCCAAATGGACTACCCTAAAATAGACTCTATCGAAAGCTAACCTTTTTAAAATGGGTGCTTTATAGACTTAAATACTATTGACCAACGCCGTTTAAAATGGGTGTTTAGGCTTAGCACTAATTGTGACGCTGCCTACGACCAATAGTATACACTTGAAATAGTACTTTTGGGGTAGTTCATGGGCTGGGGGACAGTATTTTCAACTCTCGCTTGCCTGAGAACCGCCACACTGATTGACATCCTCTTGCTTCATAGCATTGTTATCTTTGCCCCTCTAACGGGTTGGTTGCAATTCACCTAAATGAAACTGAACTTTATCTGTTCTAAAACATCAGCTTAGAGATTGTAAAGGCTTTTCTGGTAGTTGTGTGTTTGAGTGTCTTTTATTCCTCAAATTTAAGAACTTTGCGACAGCATTTTCCAGGTAACGCGTTGCGTGACCATGGGAATGTTAGCGCAGCTCAGCGTGTAAGTAGATCTAATAATCCACTGAATACACTTCCAGGTCAAAGATAATATTGCAGCGTTTTATTTCATCTTTAGGGTCAAGGTGACGAAATACAATTCATATTATACCGTACAGTTTATTCATACCTAAAGGTGCTTATGTAACTTACAGGGCTAGGTCACACTATTTTAGGTAATTTTTGTTTATTTTTGTTAATTTTAAACGTCAAATTGGCAGAGCAAGAGTCTTTCATTTGCAAAATCACGGCCACATAACATTTGAGAATGATTTTCCAGCTGTGTAAATGACATCTTGATATAGACTGATACTTGAAATTTGAAAAAAGGTGGGCCGACGTTTTTGAAATTTACCCAAATTCAATCTATTTCAATCCTCTCCAGTTTTGTCCATCCATGTCCCTTCTTGGCTTCCCTGTGTTTTTTTAGAGTTCTTCTATGTTTTGAACAGTTATTTTGAGATTTTAGTTAATTCTATGACCATTCGATCAGTGCTGAAATTGCCTAAAATTGCGTGACCTAGCCCCTTTAAGCCTAATTTCAGATCAGTTAGCCGAGTTAAAAGCAAAGGAATATATTGAGGTAAAAAAAAAATTAGTCACAATAGCGAGGCGGTCTAATAGTTCGGCACAATATGCCTAATAGTTCACCAGACGAATTTATCCTATTTACATTCCACACCCCCGCACGACCGTCTTCTTATGTTTTGGTGCCGTGTCCTGTGCCCGTCAACATTAACCGCGATAGATAGATGCCAAAGTAAATGCAAAAATAATGGGAAAAAATAGAGTGTAATTCTTCCTTTCTTAGGTAAGTTTATATTTCGTGAATAGTTAGAGTAGTATTGAACATCATTTCGATTGGTTCCGACTTTTCCGTTTCGTTGCGCAACAGCATGTTCCAGACGGCTGACCTTGCGGTCAGACGTATGTAAATTTAGAAAGTGTTTCGCAACTCAAAAATTATTGCTAAACATCGGCGGATTTTTTAAAGTTTTGTTCCTCTGTAGAAATTTTGTCAGATTTCGGTTTGCGCCCGAAGTTGATTTTTGCGAATGTCAAATCAATGAAACGGCGTCAGAAATTACATTTTACATTTGAGTGTTGAGCTGAAGGAAACTAAGAGAGAGGTTAAAACCCTCAAAATCGCTCTTAATACTGGAACAATTTAAAAGACAAAAAAAAAAACTAGTTCTAGTTGTAATCAGTAGTCCTTGTCTTCTTCACTGCTTTAAATATCTCTGTTTAAATAAAAAGGCTTACTGTTTTATTTATCTTTCACGCTTGAGCAGCTCCCACCAAAACACTTTGGATATAAATAGTGTGTTATTTTTGGCGCGGACAAGGATTGACCCGTCTTCACAATTTAACAGCTTTGAAATCATTTCTTTTTTAACCACCGGTTTTAAGGAAATAATTAAGTTTTCCGTTGAAACCTTCATATGTATTTTTAGTTTTCACCAGCTAATAATCAACTGTACTCTAATATGAAACATCGCGCTAAAAGAGAATTGCCTGAAGTAATTTGTGTTGCAATGATTTTCGCGTGACCATTATTATTAAAAGATGTGACATTTCCGGGAGTTTATATTTCCATAATTTGATTTCTCAAAACAGATGCTTTGTGGAAAGCTCAAAGGCGAATTCGCATGATATCGAATACTTTGGGTTTATAAGCTGAACCGAAATACTGAGTTAAAAGCAAGGAACCTTTTTCATCACGATCCGGTGAGCGTCAAACGAACAAAACAACATTTTTCGCACTCAAGTAAGTGTTCTCACGTGAGAAAGTTACTCTCGACTTTCGAACTGCGTGACTGTTGTTTATACTTCCTTCACCTTGCGCAACCTCAAGGATCATTGAGCTACGCAACCCCTATATAGCCACTAACCATGATTAAATGATCGATAAATTAACGGTTTCGCAACTCGCAATTATTGATCGATGAACACTTCCCGGTTTAGCTACTTTGGAAACAAACTTTGCTTATTCCTAAAATGAGCGCATTCAATAGTATTTATTCCTCAGTTAGAAGACATTATCCCTTCTTTTTTTGTACTAAGATGTAAAATTATGAAATAGCGAAATAATGTACCGTATCGCCTTCGAGGAAAGCTTACAAGCAATTAATTTTTTTTTATAAGAACGTCTAATTTTGGAGGTGAGACTGAACGTTCTTACGTATTTTTGCCATGCGAGGCTTAAAAAACGTTGTTTTAAAAGATCTTAGAAGATGTTCTTAAATTTACATCACACTCTTTGTTTCACCTGATGACTTTGATGGTGTTGGAGTTATTTTTGAAGGATCAGAAGAAATAAGAACTGCTCATTATTACAAACTGAGATCTGTATCATGCAGCATGAAAACCATTGTTACGTTGTACAAAAGATGACCTTAAGTATTTATTTACCTATACAAATGAGCAAAATAAAAAATTCCCTAACATATTCTCAGCTTGAGAAATGTTTTTTTTAAGAATGAAAGAAAAAAATAAAGAATGGAAGAGAACCGTATTGACTAAAACTTGATATTAATATGAAGAATTCGAACTTACTTGCGTATAGATTCAGTTTTAAATTAGGTTCAAACAACTTTTCACCTTCGGGCAGTTTACAGCAATTATATTTCAATGAAACTTTCGCATTAAGCTAAGGGTGGTCTATGAATTTATAAACAGATTCTTGCAAACGTTTTGCATATTTTTGCGGTCCTTGACAAAGATTATGACCAGAACTATTGCTTACGCCGTAAAGCTTCTTTGCAGAATAACATAGGCAGTCACACATCCCGCTTATTCTAGAAGCTATTTTTTCAAATTGCAACACTGCAATCCGGATAAAATGGGCAGTTAGTGGGACCGTGCATTCATTGCTATAACTTCCTCGGCGTGTCGGCTTGTCATGCGTATCAGATGATCCCTCGCCTCTGCGGTTGTACGTGATTCGACGATTACTTAATGTCCGGAAGGTAAAAAGAGGTGTCAGTACCTTAAAATCCGTAAACCGTATCACATCACGGCACAGTACTGACCTCAAAATGAACAGTAATTTTCAGATGGACGCTTTGTTGGAGGAAAAACTAAACGACATCGACGAGTTAATTCGGTCAGAACTGGAATATGAACCTCAAAGTCCTACCATTTTGAATTTGCAATCTTTGGATTTTATGTTGAATGATCCAGCTTATAGTCCAGGTAAGAAAAAATTATGTGCATTCTGTTCTGGAGCCGATTAAGTTGCTGTTAAAGTTGCTCCGAATAAGTTGCCGTTAAAATAAATCAAAATAAAATATTGCCAGGTCAACTTAAAACGCAAGATAAATTATGCCGGATTAATTTATACATACACAGGGTTATAAACTTCACTGAAACAATATCCGGAGTCGAGTTTTCGCTGTTTGTTCGTTTCACTAAAGAATCTACGGAAGCTAACACTGGCAAGCCACCACTCGTAAAAACATCAATATGAAGAACCTGCACTTTTAATAGTTCTGTTCTTGTTTGTTCAATGAATGCCCTGTTTATAAAGAATACTCCATATTTTTAAATTCATCGCCGGTTTACTTTGCAGAAAAGATCGACGCTATCTTGAAAAGCCCTCAAAATTCACCAAACGAAGTCAATGAAGTTGAAATGGAAGTCCAGATACTGGATTTAAAGGATGTCTACGACAAAAAGACGCGAAGAACTTTACAAGGATTAGAGTATCGTTTGGAAGACTCTGAGGTAACTGTTGTCCTGCAAGCATCTGATGAAATCAGCAGCGTTCGGGCTTTTGTTCAGAGGTGTCCAGAGGCTGCCATTAGGACACACGATACTATAGGTAGGCATCTGCACAGCTATCCACCATTTTCCTTGCAAAATCTTCTTTTGAGCTGCCTAAACCAGGAGTAAATTTTGTCTGTCCTCAGATAACATTATTCCGGCAGTAGATAATTCATTATGAGCCGTCTAAAATCGAATCTAAATGTAAAAAGCTGAGATTAAAAATTTCCAAAAGTTGAGTAAATGGTTAATTCTGACTGGATTTAAACACTCGGCGGCAGCTTCTTATTCGGCTGCCCGAGTTTTTTCACAAATTGGAGTCTGGTTTTCACTCAGTATATCAGTAGAGCCGGTTACATGAAAAAGTCTTGCAACGCTCTCTTTCGAAATCTCTGGCGGTGAACTTGACCGGCGTTTGCAATGAATGAAAACACTATATTGTAGTGAGCAATAAGTAACTAATATTTTGACTATATGGCATCATTACGGACTGACTGTCTATACTTCTGTAATCAAGTGAAATAATCTCCTTTATATGTCCTTTAAAGTAAACAAATGTTTGGGGGCTATTATATAAGAGTGTTAAATCCCATCCTGGAAGTAAAAGGAACTTTTAGTATACTATTGGACTTAAACCTCTATACTTTTGATTTCTAATGTGTTTGTTATGCTTGTCTCTGTTTTAAACTGTGCTTAATTTAAATGCGAGTTGTTTTCACATATGTTATATATTGAAAAGTTGAGTGAATTGCTTGTATAGGTCCCGTTGAACTGGACATCAATACCTTACAGTCTGAAGCCTTGCGTCGGGTTGTGAGCATTGATCTTGGGTCAGTGTACAAAACGAAAGACGGAGACCCGGTCTACTGGCTCGAAAAAGCAGACGTCATGCAAAGAAATAAGTGGGAGCTGATAATCGTACTTGACTTCAGTTCGGGACTGTCTGGTAGTGTGGCATCAAAGCCTTTTAGAGTCACAACTAAAGCAGGTTACAAGGCAAAGGATAAAGGAGGTCAGTAGTTAAGTCTATTGCGAAGACATTAGCTCTATGCATAACAGCAAACTGTAATTTAGTCTCAGTTGGCGACTTCTACATCAAAATAAAACCACTTCTCAGTTAATTGATTCCAGTGATATTGCATAAATGAGCAGCGGAGTGCTTTCCTGTAGAAACAGCAGAATACTAGTTAATTGTGGTCCATATTTTAATCACATTGAGGTACCACATAAATCACAACTGAATAGACTTTTACAAGCCAAGACGTGGAATTCCTTTGGTAACGTGTAGTACGTCAGAATTATGTTCAGTGCGTACATGACTGTCATAACTGCTGTTTTATCGTTGCCATATGACCAATATTATTGAGAAATATTCTAATGCAGCTTTTGTTAAACATGACTAGTCTAGCAAAGCCTTCACTATTACAATCTGATATGACAACCAAGAACCATTGTTTCCTTCATAGACATTGATAGTGGCTGCAGCAACGTTCAAAGGTTGGTTCGCAAGATTACGAGTCCATATGGCCGTTCAGTAAGTGACTACGACGATTGGGAAAGATTCAGAACGCTCTCAAGCCCGGGTCACAAAGAAAAAGGTTTGTTTATCTTGGTTTATTTGGCTACTCTATGACCCTTGTTCACCACTGAGTGATAAAATTGACTTTAGGTCTTCGGTTTTTACTTAAAGAAATTATATAGAATACAGTATACCATTACATTTATTCTCGGCTTAACTTCAAGGTTGTAAGACTGGAATCCCCTATCTACATCGAAGATCTGATAACCTGCTTCTTGCCCGCGTCTAGAACCCTCCATTCGTCTACTACTTTACGCTTGGATCCGGTCAGCTTTAATTTGAAGTCTTACGGGTCCAGAGCAATTGATGTCCCTGCTCCCGACTTATGGATGACAATCGTTCATACGTCAATTTGATATCTTTTAAATCTAAACTTATCAACAATTTTGTTTTTGCAATTTTGTGTCTTAGTGATGATCAGCCTTTTATAAACTTTCTTCTTAATTTTGTAAAGTACTGAGCAGATTTGGATAGGTGCAGTAAAAGTACTGAGTACTATATTTCTCTTTCTTCTTCTTCTTCTTCTTATTGTTATTATTATTATTATTATTATTATTATTATTATTATCATTGTTGTTGTTATTTTTTTTACCATCATCATCATCATCATCATTATCATTATTATTACAAAGATAAAAAAAGTTGGCAACGATTACCACAAAGACAAAAAATACTGATAGGCATTTGTGATGGACACTTCTGAGATAGGATTATTGCAATTCCATAACCCAAACAGTAAATATTTTGAAACGCCCTTGTTTTGTCTCTTTAACAGGTGCATTTGTACCAATTTAATGACAATCCTTTATGCATTTAAAATTTCCAGATGGTGCGAATGCGTTGAATGAAGAGTTTAAGGGATTCAGCTTGTTTGTAAAAGATGAGCCACTGTTTGAGGCAAAATCTGAACCATTTACCAAAGGCAAGGTTTCGTTTCAACCTGACACATTGTTGGATAAACGCATGGTAAGTCAAACACACACACCCACATATATATATATATATGCATGTGTATGATTACAGTCAATAAAGAGAGTATCGGGACTATGATTTCTTCTGAAGATCCGAAGGCTGTAAGAAGGATCTGGAATTTACAGATACGTCTTGAAATACGAGTAGTTAGAGGCCATTAGATGCACGACTATTTTGATAGTGCTACGAAGTTTCCTGTATACCGTCTGTCCAACTTTAACTTCAATCACATCAAGTAACCTCACAAAATGTCCCCTTAACTCTGCTCCTTAAAGAAAGATTAACAGCTACATTTACCCTTGCTAAAATCCGTAACTCTTACGTACGCTTACCTCATTTGGAGAGATAGGTAGAAAACGTAGACTTAAACGGATAGGAACAGCTATGTACATTTTTGGGCATATGAAATTACTCAAAACTAAAATTGGAAGACAAGACTGATCTTTGATATTCTATATTGATGCTGAGATTGCCATAGCTTCATGCTTTGCATTCTGTCCTGTTTGCACAAAACAAGCTGTCTTTTAGGGCTCTTTTCAATTCTTAGAATTTCTTTGAACTGATTGAAATGGAAACTAGAACGCATTCAATTCAGAGATAACAGAAAAGACCGAGACTGAGCTTTGAACACAACACTGAAGTTTGTACTTTTTTACCACTTAGAAAAAGAATATTTTCCATCTGGGATACCAAGTGTTTCTTCTCATTGACCCTTATGTACCGTTTTCTTTCGGTTTTAAAGGTCATAAGGTATTACGATCGTATGGAAAGGATTCACCACGTTGATGAGCAACCCGATCTACCGGGTTTACTCAAGTTGGTGGGAAGTGATATTGATTCCAACCTGGCTGACAGTCCTCGTCGAAGATCGACTGGGCACAAGTCTTCTGACAACGACTTATGGTGGGCATGTGGAAGGTGTTTCTTTGAACGACGCAAGAAATCAACTATAAAGGCTCATGTAATCCAACAAGTTTGCCAAAAAACAGCTGAAATTAAAAAATCACGAAGCAACATTTCAAAGAAGAAACGGCAACGCCACGCCAGTTGGGATTTTGGGAATGAGAGTTTTAAGAGCTATTCATGGAAAGCATCGCTTTCTGTATAAGAATATTTTCTCAAAACTACAACTTACATATATTGTAAATAGTTTTTAGTTTTTAACGAATGTTTGAAGAAGGCTGAACAGCCGAAACGTCGTTAAATCGAGTCAGACCAGTAAGAAGTTCACCCCACTGTTTTCCTGAGTATTTATCTATAAATTTAAGTGGGGTACAGTATCCTTTGGATCCTTCTGCTGTGAATTCATTGTTTGTGTAAACCTTTTTATCCTGCCTATATATACACTATATATATATATATGTTGTACATATATGAATATGCAAAGCTCCAGCTAATTAAGGATTACATTATTGTAAATTCAAAGTTTAATCTATTTTTTTCAGATATAAATTCAGTGTGATGTACTTGTGAGTAATTTTTTTCTCACGATTGCCACATAGTTTTCTACGTCTGTTTCCACTTATTATTGTAATCTAGTAACTTTAAGTGGCGGTTTCAAGACCCTTTCAATATTTCTTGAAAGTAAAATTTTGAATTGTAAATATTACGAAGTCGTCATTTCCAAGCAATCGATTTTTACATAATTTGGCTGCTGATATTTGTATATATAACATCTTCGGTAAGGTTGAATAAAGATTACAGCAGTTAAATGTCTTTCTCTCTGGTTGAAAAATGAGCTTAAAGCCCTGGCCAAACTATCGAACAAAATTGGATGCCACATGCAACATGTTGAGGTAGTGGCAAAACACTATCCAACATTGCAATTGCTTGAAGAAACATTGAAGGTCAAGTTGGCGCTAAATTTATAAGTATGGCAATAATACTGAAACGAAAATCGCTCGTAGCGTTTGTGCTACTGGAGCTGTTTGAGGACGGAAATGATGGATTCAAACGAGGAAAACCAAAAATGGTTAAGAGAACGTGTAGAAAAGGGTATTTTTACTGCAAGATACAACCGCCAGAGAGTGAGCTCGAATCAATTTGCAGAAATTGTAAATGTTATTGAACCAGAAATCTCCAAACAGAGCGAAAGTGATGAAGGGGACTAAACGTGTCCCAAAGACATGGCCTTGCTTCATATTCGCTGATCAAGGTCTCTGGCTGTTGATCCTTGTCCGCCATCTTTGTTGCAAAAAATGCTGGAAGCCTAGGCTTGAAAATAAAAGAACGATTCGTGATTGGCTAGCAGCGCGAACGTGACTCGATTCAGGACACAACTTTGTTGAGAGAGGGGCAAAACACTGCAACATTGTTGCGTCGAGCAGAATTGTTGGTCGCAATGTTTGATCAAAAGCAAACTCCATCCAACACATTGATCAAACAAAAGATGTTGGACGAACATCATCCAACATGGGTGGCCAAACGGTCGAACAATGTTGGATCGAGCAAAGTTGGAGCGTTGAATCCAAATACAAGTAATTAGATGCACGCAGATATCAATAAGCGTCACTAAGTGTCCCCGTTCTCTTTTCCCCAACTTCAACATCACACATCTCTCGGAATTCCCACAATTAATGTCACAAAGTATCCCCAAATGCTACTCCTTAAGTAAAGATAAACCGATACATTTACCCTGACCTAAAATTAACCCTTACCTTTATTGTTACAAATAGGTAGGAATGCTTTGACTCAAAATCCGGGGACAGTCCTTGTTGGATATCAAGACCGGGCTAGCATCTAATAAGTTGCATTTCAGTCTGGACATAACCCGAAGTCTGGTAGCCCGAAGGCTCCTTTTTCTTTAGCTTCTACCGTAACTTACCGCAGAGGTGGGCGCTACTCCTATCCCGTCGCACGCACAACTTTGCCGTAAAACA
Organism: Montipora foliosa; assembly: GCF_036669935.1. NCBI lineage: Eukaryota > Metazoa > Cnidaria > Anthozoa > Scleractinia > Acroporidae > Montipora > Montipora foliosa. The sequence continues at coordinate 18,696,295 of NC_090870.1, read as the reverse complement.
CTGGCGATACTAAATCTTTGGTTTATATTTACTTTTTGCAAATCGTGTGTGGGATAATTTATATGACGTATTTACCATTTACATATTCAAATGCACTTTACAAGCAAGTGATCTATAGCTATGGATGAGATCTGACATCAGCATTTAAACAGGCACCAGTTGCAGCCGCTATGAGTCCATTAGCGATCTCACCACAACACCGGGAGTTCCCGGCCCGGCATGCCCTACTCTTTACGAATAGTGTGTGGGTTCTTTTTCGTTCCACTGGATTGTGAACAGTGAAGGATTGTAAGACGGAACCTACGGTGTATAGTCCTTATCCGAGAGTACTTCAAAGTCTAACCATTTGCGGGTGTAATTAAAAGGCAGCACTTTCTCCTCAGTTATTTTAAGACTCTGAGTGTTGATCCGGCCGAAGTGGAAACGTCACACAAAATGTAATTTGTGATAATCCTGATTAGCATAAATTGATATTTTGCCGTCACGTAGCAGAGGCCTGGTTGTGAGCAGGAGGCGCTTGGAGTGCCACGTGATTGTGGTTTTGTATTTGGCGATCGTTTAGCGAGTGAGGTATTCTACGGTCAGCCTTAGGCTTAGCTACATAATTCCCGAAAAATTGTCTAAAATTCTTTCCGGAATTTCCCAAACAAAAGCTCTAAAATTCTTTTAGAAATGTCTAAAATTCTCCAAAAACTCTATAAAATTCCCGAAAATTCTTATAAATTTCGCTTCTTATATATAGCACAAAGTCTGCCATATTTGCTATCAAGCAAAGATCCCAATTCCGAAACGCTGCTTACATGTACTGTAGGACCCCTTTTGGTGAATAACCGCTGATAAGGAATGGATATGAACGGACTGACCCCTCTCCTGGTAGGTTGGAATAATACAAAAAAACAAGTTTTGTCCACGTTTTTGCCTGTGAAAAGTTTCCAACATGTCAGGTGAAAGTTCAAATTGCTCTAAAGTTCTCGAAATTGTCAATTTATTTTCTAAAATTCCCGAGCGTTCTAAAATTCTTTTTAATGTCTCAAATTCCAAATAAAATTCCGGAATTATGTAGCTACCTAAAGGCTAGTCAGCCTGCGCCGCGTGCACAAGTCCTGTTTCGTTCTCCATATGGATGATGCCGAAGTCAAGGAGTTCGTTTGCCAAAGCCACTGAGAGTTTTCTCGCTCAGTTTAGTGCTATCGTTTCTACTTCTACTTTGGAGCTGAAAATTTGAGAGGAATTGAGAGGTTCAAGAGAAATGAACCGCCATGATTCTTTAAAAGGTCGATCAACGAGATCAATTTATTGCCGGCAAATCAATTTGAGAAGTGGTAGATGATCCTGCTATTGCGTTGGAATGCACCGATTTTGTTAAAGCCAAGAAAAGTTTGGTCGAAGACACTAGACAGGCCCGGCGTTTGCTTTCCGTGTGCCAAATCAGGCCACTGGAGAGCCGTGTATCCTTTTCTCTCTGTAACCAAATCGCACTATCAGTGGCCTTAGTCTCTCGATATGCTTATGAATTTTTCATTTATCGTTGTTGCTGTGAAAGTTACAGAGAGACTTTGTAGATCTTTTAGTTTTCCAACTCTACTGTGTGTCTCATTTTATTTGCGTCATTGAGTTTTTGTTTCAGTCTTCCATTGCGTAAAATTCCCTCACCTTTCTCTTTCAAGACCAATACCTCAGCATTCCAATAGTCCACACGTGTTTAATACGCGATTTTTGATTTCCTTTGTCTTGATTTTTTGCTGAACTTTTTGTGCCACGTTTATATTTATTCCGCTATCTGTTACTTTTCAGAATTCAGGCAAAAACTGTTTGTTCTTCGATCTTTGTTCCTAATGAACAGATATCCCTTATTTATTTATTTATTTACTTAATTTATGTTGCTGTGAAATAGTGTCTTTCAAGTACAGTACCCTAGAACCCCGAGGGTCGCAACACTGCCTTGGTCGTGGATACACGTTCCCCGCTTTTTTCCACCTGCTGGTTTTTTAGGGGTTTTCGTGTCCGGATCTGGTACATCGCATTTCTCTTTATTTTAGAATTGATGTATCAATATTTTTGTACTATTCCAATTAACAAATAAAGAAGCCTTGACTGTGCTCTGTTCTGTTGTAAAGCACGCAGGAAACGGCTAGAGCACGAAAGAAGTGTAGGGGGAAACACGAGCCGATAGGCGAGTGTTTCTCCCTACTTCTTGAGTGCTCTAGCCGCTTCCTAAGTGCTTTACAACAGAACAGAGCACAGTCAAGGCTTCTTTATTTGTTTTATGATAAAAAACAAGTAATTTTCTTCAAAAATTCTACTTTATTTTCAAAGCGCGCGCTGCTTGTGGTGAACTGAGATGTCGTCAGCACAGTGCTTTATACTCTGATAAAGCACGCTACTTTGGACCAATCAGCGCGCTTGTAAGAATGTTTAAGATTATTTGATTGGTTAATGAAACAAAGGCTTGTCAAAACATCAATCAACTGGAAAATCACACAAAATTAGAATTTATGGAAAAAAAAGTGCCTCAATGTTCGGTTTCAGTCCGTAAAAAACAGCAAAAAAGAGGATCTAAATGATTAAGTTCAGTGAAAACCGGCCGAATTGTTGCCCATGAAAACCTGCACGTTTCCGACATGACAACTGGAAAACAAACTCTTCATTGCTTGCGGCTGGAATCTGAAAACCTGTTGGGAATTTTGTAAATGAAGAACTCCAGCGTGAGGACTTTCTGAGCTTGAAAGAACTGCTGGACCGGGCGACGGTTGAGGTCTTCCATCCAAAGCACTTGACAGAATATCTGAGCAAGCCTTTAACTGACAGCTTCAATAATACCCAAGGTAAAATTCGGAAATTCATCTGCCATTTCTGCGAATGATGGCGTGGGCTTTCGTTTGTTCCGTGCTTTGTACTCTCATAAAGCACGCTGTTTAAACCAATGAGAGCGCGCGTTATATAGAAACTTTATTATAATGCTTAATAAACTACGTGCACGGTGGCCTGGCTGGCCAACGCGCCCATATATCACTTAGCTTGAGTGTCCGGTTGAGTAGTGGAGGCAAAATACTGCCATTTTAAAATTTAAGGTGCACTGATCGTCCCAGTCTTTTCGCTTTCAGTCCGCCCTTCAATTATCATGCACAGATGGCAAATCACTGAGCTACGGCTCAGTACTTTCTTGACCGAAAATATTAATTCACAACACAGTCACATTAACCATGATTTATTAAAAAGGTCGATGACTAAATGATTTCGCAACTCGCAATTATTGATCGATGAACACTTCCCCGTTCAGCTACTTTGGAAACTTAACTATGCTTGTTCCAAAAATGAGCGCATTCATTAGTATTCATTCCTCCGTTAGAAGACTCTTTTTTTGTACTAAGATGTAAAATTATGAAATAGCGAATTAATGTACCGTATCGCCTTCGAGGAAAGCTTATAAGCAATTAACTGTTTTTTTTAATAAGAACGTCTAATTTTGGAGCTGAGACTGAAAGTTCTTACATATTTTTGCCATGTGAGGCTTAAAACGTTGTTTTAAAAGATCTTAAAAGATGTTCTTAAATTTACATCAGACTCTTTGTTTCACCTGATGACTTTGATGAAGTTATTTTTGAACGATTATAAGTAAGATAAGATGTATCACGCCAAAGCTGTCCTTAATTAGGTTCATTTACATTTAGTTCCATGATTTCATTTAAAATACAAATGAGCAAAATAAAAATTAAACGTCCTTAATCGATTCTCAGCGAGAAGAATGAAGAATGGAAGAGAACCTTATTTACAAAAAAGTGATATTAATATGGAGAATTCGAACCTACTTGCGTATAGATTCAGTTTTATATTAGGTTCAAACAACTTTTCACTTTCTGGCAGTTTACAGCAATTATATTTCAATGAAACGTTTGCAATAAGAGGGTCCACATCAGCTTTTAAGCTGCCTTTAAATTAACCCGCCCTTGGCCCGTCCAGTTTAATATCAAGTAATTACAGTTTGTTGTTGTTGTTGTATATTTTCGCATGACCAGAACTGTTGCTCGCGCCGTAAAGCTTCTTTGCAGAGTAACATAGGGAAGATATCAGATTTTGCAATTCAAATTTGCCAACCACAGGAACAGAAGACCCTTTGTTTCGGCACCAATGACGCTCAGGTTGGCACATTAATGACAATAGGCGACGTCAACGATATCTTCCCTATAGGCAATCACACATTGCGCTTATTCTAGAAGTTATTTTTTCAGTGTAACACTGCAATTCGGATAAAATGGGCGATCAGATTCCTTTGACAAGGGTTAATGGGACCGTGCATTCATTGCTATAACTTCCTCGCGGCGTGTCGGCGCGTCTTGCGTATCAGATGATCCCTAGCCTCTGCGGTTGATGATTACTTTATGTCCGGAAGACAAAAAGGTGTCAGTAGCTTAACACCCGTAGACGATATCACATCACGCCACTAACTTCAAGATGAACACTAATTTTCAGATGGACGCTTTGTTGGAGGAAAAGCTAAACGACATTGACGAGTTAATTCGATCCGAACTGGAATATGAACCTTACAGTCCCACCATTTTGAGTTTGCAATCTTTGGATTTCATGAATGATCCAGCTTTTAGTCCAGGTAAGAGAGAATTATCTGTGCTCTGTTTTGGAGCCGAATAAGTTGCTGTTAAAATAAGTCAAAATAAAATATTACCAGGTCAACTTAAAACGCAAAATAAATTATACCGGATTAACTTATACATACGTAATGGTAATAGGACTGATCATAAGTGGAGTCTAATTCCGTCTGTAATCATACGAGTGATAACGAAATTGGACGACCGCGCATCGGGAGTCCGATTTGGTTATCGGGGAGCAGGGTCGGCACAGTGATGAGAGCACTTGCCTCCCACCAATGTGGTCCAGGTTCGATTCCCGGATCCAACGCCATAAGTTGGTTGAATTTGTGTTAGTTCCCTACTCTGCTCCGAGCGTTTTTCTCCAGATCCTCCTGTTTTCCCCTCTCAGCAAAAAACCAGCATACAGCTGATTCCAGCTGGCTGTAGGTTGTGCTCCAAGGTCACGCATGGACCGCGTAGCGGCAGCCAGAGGCGCCATAGTATGCCTCCGGTTCGCTCTTGTTGAGCTGCGTCGTTGCTGTACTTGTGACGGCGATTAGCGTGACAATTATCGTTAGTATTATTATTTGTCATCTCACAGCTAAACTGATTTTAAACTGAAAGCTGGTAATGTTGAACTGAGGATCAAGTTGCAACCCGCAACCTTACATGTTCAGTGCATATCTCAAAATCCTAGCCGTTCCTACAAGGCAGCCAGGCCTTTTGCAGGGTTCCAAAGTTCAGATTATGGTTGGTCTGAGCTAACCAATGGTTGAAATTCTTTGAGATTGTACCCAAAGCTTCTATGAAAATAACCATCACTTCACTGCAGCTCCAAATCCTCTTCAATTCCGATTTCAGATCCTGATATTTGTCCGCCTTCTCTTTCTCTTTCTCAACAACAAGGGTGTCCAAAGAGCGATTATCATTATTATTATTATTATTATTATTATTATTATTATTATTATTGTTATTGTTATTATCAGGAGAGTTATTACACACCGAATTGGACGACACGAAGTCCTATTACCAATTAATCATAAAAATTCCGAGAAAAGAAGAAGAGTCAAGCTATGAAAGGAAAGGAAAATTTGCATTAAAAGACTGACAAAGGAGGCGTAAGTTGTTTAATGTCGCTCTGGACTACAATCAAAATGTAATGGATGGCTGGTTGCTAAGTGATGCGAGAAACACAAGTCTTTAAGCACACGTTGTAACATTGTCAGAAGGGCACGACCCAACAGTGTTATAAGAACGCTTCTAACAATGTTAGATACGCATCTAACATTGTTGCAAACGCGTCACTTTAGTCACTTTAGTCCACCTCCGCCATTTTGGATGTTGAAAGGGCGGCTACACGTTTCAACATTTGTTGTATGTTGAAGAAATCAAAACATTCTTCCAACAAAAATGTCATCAAAAATGCATTCGACACGTTCTAACATTGTAGATCCAATAAAGGTTTTACAAAAACGCAACCATGCATGCGAACAACTTATCAGCCAGAATGCTAAACAGGGCAGTTTTTCCTGCAAAGTATAATGTTTTCGGCTGAGTCCACAGCTCACTTCAAGCTGTAAACAATCAGGGTCAGATGTTTCTGGCTTTTCACCATTCTGCTCATACTACCATCCATGTTTTGGTTTCTCGAGCGGTGTTTTTGGAGGCTGCGGCTTCCTTCGTGCTTGGTCTACTTCCATTGTTCCTGTGTTTTGTTGAACAAAAGGAGGATTTTCACGAGCGGAAATACAGTGCAGTGGAAAGTTTACCTCCTTTTTCAGTTGTTGCGAAGTGATAAACGATGTTGTGGAGGGCTGAACTTCATCTGAACTTGTCAACATATCCACGAAGGAACTCGTCTGGATTGTTGGCATAAACATTTGTGCACTAGGATAAACAAAATCACTACTGTCTTCTAAACTATTGCCATTGTTCAAGGGTACACTGTTGCTGTGGTGATTGAAACCAAGGTTGCGATTGGTTGATTTAAACTACAACTTTGAATGTGATTGGCTTATTAAACTATCCGATCACAAAGTGTCCGATAACAACTTGGCAAGTGAATTGCCGTGGTGGAAGAAATAGGAGTTTTTTAAACCAATCACAGCCTAGGAAATTGTAATTTTTATGATTAATAATGGTAATAGGACTGAGACGAGTCCAGTTCGATCTGTAACGGGAGTCCAATTTGTTTAATCATGAGTATGATTACATACCGAATTGGACGACATAAAGTCCTCCAATTAATCATAACGGTTACAATTTCGGACAAAACCAATTCATTTCTTTTTAACTGTCTAATTCTACAAATTTGTCCATTTTGGAAAATCCCCAGTTTGGTAGGGTAGGTGGTTGTTGCTATGGTTATTGTGATAAATTTTGTGATTGATGGATTAAGTTGAGTGCATTGAATCTGATTGGCTGATGTAACTGTCCGATTACAGCCAGCTGTCCGATTACAACCCTACACAAATAATTAGTGTACATTAAAGCAGTTAATGCACCAATCAAATTTGGGAAAATTGCAACGATTATGATTAACACTGAGGATTATAAACTTCGCTGAAAAAATATCCGGAGTTGAGTTTTACCATTTGTTCGTTTACTAAAGAATCTACGGAAGCTAACACTGGCAAGCCACCGCTCGTAAAAACGTGAATATGAAGAACCTGCACTTTTAATAGTTTTGTTCTTGTTTGTTCAATGAATGCTATGTTTATAAAGAATATATATTTGCGATTTGAAATCATCACCGGTTTACTTTCATCGTTGCAGAAAAGATCGGCACTATCTTCAAAAGCCCTAACATTCTACCAAACAAAGTCAATGAAGTTGAAATGGAAGTCCAGATACTGGATTTAAAGGATGTCTACTACAAAAAGACGCTAGGAAAATTCCAAGGATTAGAGTATCGTTTGGAAAACTCTGAGGTAACTGTTGTCCTGCAAGCATCTGATGAAATCAGCAGCGTTCGGGCTTTTGTTCAGAGGTGTCCAGAGGCTGCCATTAGGACACACGATACTATAGGTAGGCATCTGCACAGCTATCCACCATTTTCCTTGCAAAATCTTCTTTTGAGCTGCCTAAACCAGGAGTAAATTTTGTCTGTCCTCAGATAACATTATTCCGGCAGTAGATAATTCATTATGAGCTGTCTAAAATCGGAACTAAATGTAAAAAGCTGAGATTAAAAGTTAAGTAAATGGTTAATTTTGACTGGATGGCAGCCGCCCGATATTTTCACAATTGGAGTCTGGCTTTGACTTAATATATAGAGCCGGTTACATGGAAAAGTTTTCTAATGCTCTCTTTCGGAATCGCTGCCGGTGAACTTGACCGGCATTTGCAATAAATGAAAACACCATATTATATAGTGAGCAATAAGTAACTAATATCTTGACTATATGACATCATTTTAGACTTACTGTCTACACCTCTGTAATCAAGTAAAATCATCTCCTTTAAAGTAAGCAAATGTTCGGAAGCTATCATATAAGAGTATTAAATCCCATCCTGGAAGTAAAACGAACCTTTAGTATACTATTGGACTTAAACCTCTGTACTTTTGATTTCTGATGTGTTTGTTATGCTTGTCTCTGTTTTAAACTGTGCTTAATTTAAATGCGAGTTGCTTTTACATATGTTGTTTGTATATTGAAAAGTTGAGTGAATTACTTGTGTAGGTCCCGTTGAACTGGACATCAATACCTTACAGTGTTCACTATTGCGCCGGGTTGTGAGCATTGATCTGGCGTCAGTGTACAAAACGAAAGACGAAGACCTGGTCTACTGGCTCGAAAAAGCAGACGTCATGCAAAGAAATAAGTGGGAGCTGATAATCGTACTTGACTTCAGTTTGGGACTGTCTGGTAGTGCGACATCAAAGCCTTTTAGAGTCACAACTAAAGCAGGTTACAATGCAAAGGATAAAGGAGGTCAGTAGTTCAGTCTATTGCGAAGACATTAACTCTATGCATAACAGCAAACTGTAATTTAGTCTCAGCTAGCGACTTCTACATCAAAATAAAACTGCTTCTCAGTTAATTGATTCCAAGAGTCAGTAATAGAGCATAAATGAGCAGCGGAGTGCTTCCCTGCGGAAGAAGATTTTGACAGCAGAATACTAGTTAATTGCGGTCTATATTTTAACCACATTGAGGTACCACATATCAGTATCGCAATGACTTTCAAAGCTTTTTCAAATCTAGGTCAGAATAATGTTCAGTGAGTACATGACTGTCAAAACTGCTGTTTTATCGTTGTTATATTACCAATCATTGCTGAGGAATATACTCATGCAGATTTTGTTAAACATGACCGCTCAAGCAAAGCCTTCACTATTACAATCTGGTATGACAACCAAGAACCATTGTTTCCTTTATATATAGACACTGATGGTGGCTGCAGCAACGTTCAAAGGTTGGTTCGCAAGATTACGAGTCCATATGGCCGTTCAGTAAGTGATTACGACGATGGGGTAAGATTCAGAACGCTCTCAAGCCCGGGTCACAACGAAAAAGGTTTGTTTATCTTGGTTTATTTTGCTTCTCTTTATGACCCTTACCTGTTGAATAGTATTTAACCACTGATTGATAAAATTGACTTTAGGTCGGCGGTCTCAGTTTACTTAAAGAACTTATAGCCGTATGCATATACCATTACATTTATTCTCGGCTTAACTTCAAGGTTGTAAAACTGGAATCCCCTATCTACATCGAAGATCTGATAACCTGCTTCTTGCCCGCGTCTAGAACCCTCCATTCGTCTACTACTTTACGCTTGGATCCGGTCAGCTTTAATTTGAAGTCATATGGGTCCAGAGCTCTTGATGTCCCTGCTCCCGACTTATGGATGACATTCGTTCATACGTCAATTTGATATCTTTTAAATCTAAACTTATCAACAATTTTTTTTTGCAATTTTTTGTCTTAGAGATGATTAGCTTTTTATAATCTTTTTTCTTAATTTTGTAAAGTACTTAGAGCAGATTTGGCTTGGCGCAATAAAAGTAGTTATAATATTTCTCCTTTTTCTTCTTATTATTTTTAATGTTATTCACTATTATTAAATTCTCAACCTCGGATAATGCAATTCTCGTGCTCTGATTGGTTCACTCAATCTCGGTTATCAGCTCATATACCTTACTTTGACCTTTTATGGTAAATGATTGCGCTTGGCGTTGCTAAACTAAAAACGTTTACGCCAGAAAGCGAAATTTCTTTCGGTATAAAGCAAAAGATAAAGGTTTTTGTGGAAAGTTTGGATCACTTTCGAAGCTTAGAGATACACGAAAAGGTAAGAAATGTTTTTGTGATGAGCCTGCGTCTGTCTGACCACGAGGTATTACATGTACACAACATCGCATCTTCATCAACGTTTTTCGATTTCGCTAGGATTTTCTCGCTTTTTTCGCTCGTATTTCGTACTTCTAAACTTTTGGAGTTTAAGGAATTTAATAAAACAATTATTCCATTCGCGCTTGTTGGATATGAGAGTGGTTATAGCCAACTCGGCGCTACGAGCCTCGTTGGCTATTTACCATCTCATATCCAACGCGCGCTCATGGAATAATTGTTAATTATTATTATCATTACCATCATCATCATCATCATCATCATTATCTTTATCCACTGATGATGACCGTACGGTCGAAAACGTTTTGGTCCTTAAAATTGTTAGTAACTTTAAGCCTTTTTTATAATCATTATCATTATCATTACAGAGAGAAAACAAATGTCGGCAACGATTACGACAAAGACAAACAGGCAAAAGAAATACTGATAGGCATTTGTGATGTACATTTCTGAGGATTATTGCAATTCCGTAACCCACCAGTAAATATTTTGAAACGCCATTGATTTTCCTTTTTAACGGGGGTATTTATACCAATCTAATCTCAATCCTTCATGCATTTCAAATTTCCAGATGGTGCTTATGTGTTGAATGAAGAGTTTAAGGGATTCAACTTGTTTGTAAAAGACGATCACCAGCCACTGTTTGAGGCAAAATCTGAACCATTTACCAAAGGAAAGGTTTCATTTCAACCTGACACTTTGTTGGATAAACGAATGGTAAGTTGCATTTATATAAAAAGTATATATATATATAGAATACTTCATGGAAGTGCGGGCGTACGGTATTTACGCACGAGTTGTTGACGTATCAGAAATCGAACGAGTGAGCGCAGTGAATAAGTGAGATTTCTGGTACAAAAACAACGAGTGCTTAAATACTGTACAAAGCACTTTACGTGTGGTATTGTGTTTATTATGTACCTGTCCCTGTCCCTGATTGGACATATCGTTTTCCTCACACGTGGAAAAAGCGATACGCGCCATTTGATTGGCTGTTGAGTTCTTAGACCAGCTTGTGAGCCGAATTTATTTCGCGCCTTTTCAGTGGGTAAATCTCATTATGTATATAATAAATATAGTTTACGTCATAGAAAGTGCTGTGTAAGGGGTTTTATTCACGAGTTGTTTGAAACCCGAACGAGCGAGGAACGAGCGAGTGAGGGTTTTTGACACAAACAACGAGTGAATAAAACCATGTACAAAGCACTTTCTATGTCGTGAACTGTTTATTACACATACGACGAGAATTTTCATTAAAATAGTTTTCTAAACGCAAATTAGAAGCAAAAACTCACTAACAATAGAACCAAATGCAAATTTAATTTAATTCAAGAACAAAGTACGATTTGCACGAGATGCACGAGATGCACGAGTGATTGGCATGGAAACGCCTTTACGCTATCGTTGATTGGTTATACTTCCACATGTGAAATAGCTGTACGCCATTCTGATTGGCTGTATAAGCCTTTTCCACATGTGAAAATAAAGCGTATAGATTTGTACAAATGAGCTTCGTGGAATGAAATTCTCATGTTATGTGTAATAAATATGGAAAATATCCTGCAAAGGTTGGTCAAGACAACGTGAACATAGGCGTTGTTGCTTGCAATATTTCTGCTGGCCAACACCAGCCTTCTTCAGGTTTATTGAATGGATAAATGCTAGTAACAAGATCTTTATATTTACCGGAAATGACATAAAAATGCTACGTGATGTGTTATAAAAACGGAAATGCATAAAAAAGAGGAGAGAGAATAATACATGATAACAAGATGAAAAAAACAAAAGAAAATTAAAAGGTAGCTAAACTAAATTACATTTCATCTCTTCTGTTAAGGCCTGCAGGCTCCAGTGTTTTTCCTCTGTGTATGAGGAATGCCTCACGAGCCTTTCTGATGGAGTCACGACTAGTGTGTAGTTGTTCGAGCGGTATAAGGATCATGTGATCCTCCGCGTGACCACTGGTCAGGAAGTGTCGTGAAACCGCAGTGGGGGTATAACTACAAAAGGGGCTTATAATAGGTCGCCTATGTTCATTAAAGCGGTCTTTAAGACGACGTTTGGTCTCTCCGATGTACTGAAGATTACATTTAGTGCACTGAATCATGTAAATTACATTAGGGGTTTCACAAGTAATATGTGATTTGATTTTGAAGGTTTGTCCAGTACTATTATGTCATTTCCGGTAAATATAAAGATCTTGTTACTAGCATTTATCCATTCAATAAACCTGAAGAAGGCTGGTGTTGGCCAGCCGAAATATTGCAAGCAACAACGCCTATGTTCACGTTGTTTTGACCAACCTTTGCAGGATATTTTCTATTTTAAAGTTTTTTATGGTGTGGTCACGATCTATTTTGATCCAACGTAGAGCAAGTTTTGATCGTACACGGTTTTTGCAGTGGTTTAATCCTTAAAAAGTAATAAATATATATACCATATAGAAGTGGCTTCCAAATGTAAAAGTGTACGATATACATGTGTATGATTACAGTCAATAAAAATGGGCAAGAAAGTATCGGGACTCTGATTTCTTCTGAAGATCCGAAGGCTGTAAGAAGGATCTGGAATTATTATTTACAGATATGTCTAGAAATACAAGTAATTAGAGGTCATTAGATGCACGACGATTTTGATAGTGCTACGAAGTGTCCTTTATACTTTCTCTCCAACTTCAACTTCACTTGCATCAAATAACTTCACAAATTGTCCCCTTAACTCTGCTCCTTAAAGAAAGATTAACAGCTACATTTACCCTTGCTAATATCCGTAAACCCTTACGTACGCTTACTTCATTTGGAGAAATATGTAGAAAATGCTCAGACTTAAACGGATAGGAACAGCTACGTGCATTCCTGGGAATACGAAATTACTCGCAACTAAAATTGGAGGACATGATTTGGAAGATAATTGTTTTATTCAGCAAATGTTCGATTTTCAAGACTGATCTTTGGTATTTTATATTAATGCTGAGATTTCCGTAGCTTCATGCCTTGCACTCAGTCCTGTCGCTATCCTAAAAAGAACTTTTTTCGCTAAAATGAATGTTTGCACCTGTTCGAAACGCATTGCGGCCATATTTTCCATTTTCTAAAAAATCCTGCCTTTTTATAGGCTTCAAAAGTTGCGAAAAACCAAGCATCTTTTGTTCACGACCGAGTCAGAAGGGAAGTGGGTCACTTCCTCATTTGACGTCGCAGTCTACTTTGCATGCATGTTTACAAAGAGGTAATTAATGCAATGTAAATCAGTTTGTGATGTCAAATCAGGAATAGACCCACTCCCCTTCTGACTCGATCGTGAACAAAAGATGCTTGGTTTTTCGCACACGTTTTGAAGCCTATAAAAAGGCAGGATTTGTTAGAAAAGGAAAAAAGGCTGCAATGTGTTTCGAACAGATGCAAAGATTCATTTTAGCGAAAAAAATATTTTGGGGTTAGGGGCACTTTAAGGCTCCTTTCAACTACTTTGAACTGATTGAAATCGAAACTAGAACACATTCAATTCAGCAATGACAGAAAAGACCGAGACTGAGCTTTGAACACAACACTGAAGTTTGTACTTTTTTACCACTTAGAAAAAGAATATTTTTCATCTGGGATACCAAGTGTTTCTTCTCATTGACCCTTATGTACCGTTTTCTTTCGGTTTTAAAGGTCATAAGGTATTACGATCGTATGGAAAGGATTCACCACGTTGATGAGCAACCCGATCTACCGGGTTTACTCAAGTTGGTGGGAAGTGATATTGATTCCAACCTGGCTGACAGTCCTCGTCGAAGATCGACTGGGCACAAGTCTTCTGACAACGACTTATGGTGGGCATGTGGAAGGTGTTTCTTTGAACGACGCAAGAAATCAACTATAAAGGCTCATGTAATCCAACAAGTTTGCCAAAAAACAGCTGAAATTAAAAAATCAAGAAGCAACATTTCAAAGAAAAAACGGCAACGCCACGCCAGTTGGGATTTTGGGAATGAGAGTTTTAAGAGCTATTCATGGAAAGCCTCTCTTTCTGTATAAGAATATTTAACTAACTAAATAAGTAAATGAGGTAGTTAGTTCTTGTTATTTCCCCGCTCAAACTTACACAATTATTTCATATAAAGGGGGAAATTTACTGCGAATCGCTCATCAACTTGAGCGTAGTGACGCGATCCTCACTGCAGAAAATGTGCGATTCTCCTCAGAGCTTGCCATATAAAGGTCCTTCCAATTCGGCTGAAAAGCGGGTTGGTTCTGTGGCCTACAGTAGTAAGGCATCTGACCGGTAACCAGGAGACCCGGGTTCAATTCCCGTCTGAACACATTTTCACTCATTTCCTTTGTTGTAGCGATTTCTGTTCCTATCATACACTACTAATTAATACTTGTCCAGAAATCACTGTGAATCGCCTTACAAAGGGAATAGGTTGGTGATCCAAAGGTAAATGAGGCAGTTAGTTGTTGTTATTTCCCCACTCGAACTTACACAATTATTATATATTATATATAATTGTTCATATTTCTGGGCAAATTTTTCCTTGGGTTCTTCCAAGCGAGACCATTTAGGTGTTGCACCGATAGGATTTCAAAATTATCACTTGTCATATTGCATTCGTTTTGTCCGTCGTTTTAAATATAATGTGCAATGGTCGTCCCAGTCTCCTCGTTTTCAGTCCCTACATTATCATGGACGGATGGGAAATACAAACCCCTTAAACTGGCGACCTATTTACGGAGGGTGATAAGTGCAGGCTGCAGGTTACAGGTGATTGTTTTACCATAACTGAAACATCCCAAACTTTTACAAAAATGCAAACCTTAAGCTTAAACATTATTTTTGAGGCCTAATGTTAGCATTAGTAAAGGTTTGAGTTGTTTCAGCTATGGTGAAACAATGACCTGCAACCCTAGCGTTCAACCTTCAACCTCCAACCTATTTCACACAGATGAACGCTTGATTGGCTTTCTAAATCATTTTAAAGAAAAGCAAATAAAAATGGGCCAAGAACAGGGACTTAAGGAATCCACATGAGACAGCTGACTGTCAAATGATATTGAATTTTCTAGATCAAAGACAACGTATTCCCAGTGGTAAACAATGGCATTCATTTAAAGGAGAGAGAACACTACCCTATAAGAAAATGCCAACAACTTTGGTTGTTACCATCTTTTTAAGGTAACGGTCTGCAAGCAATTGACGCAGCAGATAGTTTTTTGATTGTCACGGATGGAAGAAAAGTCATGCAAAGTAAGGCTGACTAAAAGCTTACTTTGTGCAGGAAATACAGTCTTCTTTTAGTAAAACAAGAACGAACTTATCTCGCAAAACGGCTGCGTAATTTACCGTTCATAGGTGATAAACTACAAAAATACCAAGCACAAATAATCAATTAGTTTTACAATGGCCATACACTTTGGATTTGCTAAGACAAAAACTTGCCTGGGCAAAACGTAAGTCAGGGTGGTAGTCAGGGTTGGACAAATTAATCGAACAAATACTTAAGGGAGACACAGGCTGCCAACGTACCCATGACAACCTAACGTTGCCCTCACTGCCGTAGTCTGCAGGCCCCTGGCAACGAATTCACGTTGATTGTGAATCAAGAACTTTGGACATGTTTCTTATTGTCATAGACGCAAATTCCTGGCTAAATTGAAGTAATACGAATGCCTTATAGAAGCATCAATAGAACTATTTATCATAAAAATGATGCTAAATGTGTATTGTACTTAAGTAGAGTGATTGTGAAATCATTCAGTGTATAATTCACTGCTTGGGTGAAGGCAGCTCGTCTAGGAGAAGGAAAACTCTGATATAAAACCTCCGAGACTAGCGGGTAGTGGTAGATTGGTCTTCTTAACTGTGGTGAAAGCAGCTAATCTAGTTGTAGACACACACAATGTTATGTAGCTCACGAAATCTAAGGTACCGTGCCAGGGATTTTACATTTCGGAAGAATGGATTGACCAACGAGTTATGTGGTCGTTAGCGGAACCTGATGGGAAGTGGCATTACCTATCAATATTAGCCTTACCCAGAGAGCTGGGCAACTCTGGATGGACTTATGTCCCTTGCATAAATATAAACTTAGATGGGAGATATGGATCAAAATCTATTTCACCCGGAACCAGAACACGGCGATGTTAATGAAACAGAAGCACAGCGGAAAGTTAGTGCTGAAAATGAAGCATGCCGTATAAAACACAACAGAGTTCATACCATGAACAATCGAGAATGGGCAAATGAAGAGAAACAAAAACTAGTGCAAATCAACAGGGAAGAAGGACAGAAAGGTAAAAACTTCATGGAAAGGATAAAAGATCGATGGGACCATGAATTTCCAGAAAAGAAGAGAACAGCACAAAATTTAGTTGATAATGGAAGGCGTTTTGTAAAGGAAGGATGGTGAGTGGGAGAAGAGACTGGGACTCAAAGTAGAGAAGTACAAAGAAACACTGAATGGACTACAGAAATGAAAATCAAATTGATGGAGAAGAACTAGAAAAAGGCCGAGGATTCATGAAAAGAGTAAAAGAAAGATGGGATTTTGAGTACCCAGAATACGCAAGTGCTAGCATGCAAAAGCTCAGAGACAATGCATCACGTTTTAAAAGAGAGCCGGAGGTAAAGATCTTGATGTTACAGTAAGAAAAAGGAATGGTGTAGACCTGCAACAGGGCAATGAAGAACAAGAAGAGAGAGAACAAAAGTGATGCTGGTGTAACTCACACAAACTCCATTGTGTAATCCTCGCCACATTATCATGTCTTTTATATTCTTTCTGGGCTAACCTTTTCCACTCACTTACTCATTGACACACAATCACTACCTTTCACTTTATAATTATTATTATTATTATTATTATTATTATTATTATTATTATTATTATTGGGGTGATATTATTATTTAAATTACAGGCGAAAACTATAACAATAATTAATTTTTCCAGTTTCACTGAACACTCAAGTCCTTTATTTCATGACTTGAATGCTATCATGCTGTCTGATGTCAATACCTTTTAACTTGCAGAGCTTACGTATAAGATCCACAACCGACTTCTACCTTCAGTCTTTGATCCCATCTTGATGCTGTTCGGAATATAGATAGCTATAACACTATGCTGCTCTGCAGGATAACTTATGCTATTCCAAAAGCCAGAACAAATCATGGAACATTCAGTTTAAGGTTCCAATGACTGAGCTAAAGTTCTAGAACAATATAAGCGACGAGATTGGGCTCCTCCCTGTAAGAGTTTTAAGGAGAAGCTACAGTCACCTTTAATCGAAAAATACTGATAGCATAATCTATCAACATATATCCATCTTTCCTTTGTTTACTCCTGGCATCCTTAGCTTAGTGTTCATGAGCCACTTGGCTTCTTTAGTCATCCTTGCCGTAACCGCAGAGACATCCACATTAATTATTATTTTAATAACTTTATTCGTAATTATTTATATTCCCTTACATGCTTTTTCTTTTAAACATATCTTTTAATATTAAATAAATAAATAAATAAATAAATAAATGAACAAATACATAAATCAATCAATCAATTGCTCATTTGCTGTTATTCTTTTCGTTGCTTCCTCTGTTTTGTGTATAGCTGTATGTGCGCGTGTGGTAACTGACCCTCACTTATCACTTAAGTATGGCTGCCCTATCTTTTTGGCCCTCTGTGGTTATTACATGCACTCTGTACTCTCTGTCTGTTTCATACAATTTCTTTCTTATATCATCACTTAGGAATTGTTGAGTACGAATAAAGTTGTTGTTGATTGGGGAGAAGTTTCACTACATATAGTTTTCCTGAGAAGCTCGCGTTATTGAAAATGGACCTCAATTCATACGGTGGATGATTTCAAAACATTGACCATGGACGATTTGGCTGAACATTTTCTACAGATATTGTGCGAGAGGTAAGCACCTTTCATCTGGCCTCTAAGTGACATTTGGTCTTAGGATCGACAACACCACACGAAAGATATCCCAGAGAAAGAATTGATGCAGAAAGAAGAATTGATGCAGAAAGGTACTGCAAACGAAAGAGTGAGACAATCGTTGCCTGAAAATACCTTGGAGTAAAACTAAGTGGCTGAGGTTAAAACAGCTTAATGCTTGCTGCTAAGGCGAACACTTTAAAAAAAAAATGATATATTGCATGTCATTTTGCCTTTCAAGAATTCATAAACCAAATATTTCAGGAATAAAAATCGATCGCGTTCTCCCGTTTCTGAATTATATTTATTTCAGTTTCCGTTGAGACAAGAAAGACTGCAAAATATTTCTCACCGAACTTTACGATTCGTAGAAACTGACCTGGAATCTGAAAATTTGAATGAACATGCAGTGTTTAGACGTGTTCACGAGAAAACTTATTGGGAAATTAAAGCAACTAAACTTAGCAACATAACAGGAAAAGCGTCCCCTGAACTTACTACTTTAATGGCTTATCTTCGACTGGGCTCCTATCATTTAATATACTAGTAATCTGAAGGTCCTACGTTCGATTCTTGCGGAAGAACTTCCGACTTTTTTTTCGATCACATGTATTCCTGAATCATATTGCGAGATTCAGTCAGTGCTCCATTTCGACAATTTCATTCCCATCATTATAGCAAGAGCAAGACAACTATTGCCAGAACCTGAGTAAATCCCTCCAAGTAATCTACTGTCCGTAAGAGGCAAATAATTAATACTTTTTCGATTTGCTGCAAAAAAGCTAACCTAACGTTACCCAGCCTTTTCCTTATTTTGAACTAAGACAATGTTTGTGCCTCAAACGATCACGAAAAGGTGCACACAACTGAAATATCTAGATACAATCGAATTACAAAACTTGCATATTGGGGAGAGAGGCACGGACATGGCCACCGTAGCCTCGATGAAACCACGAAGTGATTAAAACTGGTAAAAATGCCAACCGATAGTGCGCCTCTTAACTTCTGTCCCCATGCGGCTCTAATTAGTGTTCCTTTATTCTGGCATGTGATGATATAGCCTCACGCATCAAAGGGAGGCCGTGGAAACAGATGTTGAAGTCACCATGGACAGAAGTACTGACCTATTACAAGAAACGTCGTGCACTTACCGAATAAGTTAACCCCGTGCCGTGAGAAACGCGGAATGAATGAGGAGGAAAACAGAATATGGACGGCCAAAAATCGGTCTATGGTCGGTGGAGGCAAGTTACCATGTCGATGAATTCAGAACACCAGCGTCAACGCCCTTTTAATGTGTTAAACATCACACGCCGTCTTAGACGGGCGCGACGAGATGTGCTATGATATTAGCAAGTTAATGCCCAGTTCGTTTGTGCGACTCAAACATTTACCCATTAAGTGACAGCAGCAGGCATCACAAGTGCCTTAATATTTGTAGAGCAAACTGTCTTTTGTTTATACTTTGGCGATAACCAACTTTCATGTCATAGCTGGTACACGCAAGGTCATTTTTTACTTGCCGTTCTGAGACTTCTTTTGAATATTTAATGAAAAACCTTCATATTTATAAGAGAAATTTTTTGTCATTCACGTCCCACTTATCTCAGTCGAGAAACAGGTTACTTCCATGTGGATATTTTAACAAAAAAATGCTTCCAATAAGATGGCCAGGGGTTCAAGTCTTGTTTCAGGTTTTCCTTTTAGTTGTTGCCTTGGTAGCGTCATATTTTTCTGCGATGATCAAAATTTTCACCTTTCTCTAACCGCAGTTTAGTGGTTAAAGTTTCAATAACCATAAACGTTAAGAATTTATTAAGGCTTAATACGATTATTACTCTCTCGGTGCTTCATGTTTTCTCTTCACATGGAAGAAAAGGTAAGTTCATAGTTCGTCGTCGTCTGCACCATTTTTGCCGATCTAGTCCACTTCGGTGTCCTCGATGCGTCTTCGTGCCCAACCCAAAATCCCTTAATTAAAAAGGGAAAGGATAAGTACAAAACCAATATATTTACTTTAAGGGTGTCACTGATAACCTTCCTTGAGATAATGCAACTTCGTATTTACCTTCAAAGGAAGTTCGCTATCCGTTGGTGGAAAAGGATGGCAAGAAGAAGTTACATACGATCTCATCCACTCTCATTGCAAATATGCTACAACTTGACAATACAGTGGTCGCAGTATGGCAGTACGATACTAACTTCAACCTAGTTTGATCGGTTAGCCCCAATTAGACCGCTGCATGTAGCGCGGTAGTTAGGACGAGAGGTCATGGGTCAGATCGCTATTAAAAAAGTCTGCAGCCATGATGCATAAATTCTATCATTTCACTTATCTAAGAATCACAAAGATTCCAACTAGAGCCTTTATAACTCAGTTTAAAAGCATCTCAGTGAAGGGAAGGACACGAAACAATTTCTGTAAGAGTTTTTGACCTTTTGGGACACTTCCTACTCAACTAAACACGTGTTGTGAATGTCAATTTTAAAAGTACACGTATTACAGTCAGTCTCGCATAACACTTTCATAAATGGTAAGCCCATGTAGCCGATTTTTGTTTTGCAATTTAGTTTAACAAACTTTTGTCAGGCGAATTGGCTTTTTCTTGACAATGGCGAATGCCACGAGTAGCTGTTTTCGATGCTGATTCCTACCACTTCCGAAGGTGTCGAAATAACATATCCCAATAACAAACTGACTTAAAGTGACATCAAGATTGTCAGCCTAATTGGCACTCATTTGTCTTACAGTGCTGATTTCTGGCACTTGCAAATTGGAACGAAATGACAGTAACTTAATGACACTGTCGGCTTTTCTGGCTTTTTTGTTTCGTCGTCACTAGACTATATAGGTATTAGGTATTTATTAAAGACCATTTGGTGGCCTCCTAAAAACTGCATACGGAAATTAGAAAACTTAAAAGCATTAAAAGGATAGCCATGATTTGTTCCTCTCTCGAGTCAAAGTGATTCTCTTATTTGATTTTTTTAGCTGTAATATGGACAAAAAGATTTTCAAAGAGACCTAGGATATTCGCTCAATAGAGCACAAACTGGTATTGCTCTGAGAATACGCATGCGCCGTTCATTTGAGTACAGAACGTCGCATATATTTTTTCAAATTGACAATGACGCGAAATACTTTATAGATACAATAAAATTCTCTGCTCATCATTCCGATAAATTCCATCTTTTTTGTTGATTTTTAACGCCTCGCTAACTATGTTAGTTCCAAACTGTCTTGTAAGTTAAACGACTGACGATAATAATTTACAATTATATGGTGAACTAGTCGAATTAACATGTTGTTGCATTTAAAGAGATTATTTTTATCCGGCACGCTGTCGTGGTAACCCTAGGTCTTAGAATTAATGACAGGTCCACAAGTGTTTCAATACATGTTCTCAAAAGTGATCCCACCCCTAATCATAGAAATTTGCTTGAACAATAAACAGAGGGTGGGACTTAAGAAAGGTGTTGAAGTTATTGAGATAAAAATATGACAGAAAAATAGATTCCAAGAGTCTCTCACCTGTAGCGAATAGTGATAACCGGATGCACTAAATTTCCTTTCTTCATTGGATCGCCAAATTTCTAACTGCCACAAATCAACTTTCCAGCAGTTATGACATGACATACGTCATTTTTTACAGGGGGTACTTAACCAAGGGATTTCATGTAAAAAGTTATCAAACATCGGCGATACAGATTGGATCTCATTCTCCCCAGAGGAACACACGCTCAGTTTGTTCCCAAATGAGCGGCTCGCTGATCAACCCAGACTTAGAGGAAAAACTCAATGACATTAACGAAATTATTCAGTCCGAACTTGGGTTTGAACCAAGTGCTGGTGGCTTGCTTCAACAGACAAATGCGGAGGTTTGCAGTTGCTTGGTTTTTCAAACTCTGGAGTTGCCTAATGGATCACTCAACAATCTAGGTTAGCCAGACGTATATGTTCAAACATTGCTTCCGTTTGCAAGTGCCATTGTCGGTGAATAACCTTATCTTCGGCAGAGAGCGCCATTGAAGGGAGTCGGTGGTTGCATGGCCTCATGAGTCGACCACCGAACAAAGGAAAAACGGACCACTAATTTTTTCCGCACTTTAATTTTGTAAAAGCTTGGCAGTATAAAACAATTTGCAAGCAAGTGAATGCACTTTCTTGCAGTCAAACAAAGGTTGATCCGTTGCATGAATAACGTTCGGTTACTTGATATCCGTGGTACATTTCATGTTTTGTCAACGCGACGAAAGCCTCGAATTGGCAAGCTTTCATTTCTTTGTGTCTTCCATGTGCGCTATCATCCACGTTAAAAGCTTATTTGTTATAGCTTCACCAATAATCAAGTTGAGATACGCTTCTCACAACATTTCTCTTTCTTAAAACTACAGTGTTCAAAAGGTCAGCGCGTTTTAGCGACGTTCATGACCTGGTCGTTCATTCTAGTAATGCATTTGTTCCTTTTTGCCGATGAAGATGGATAAAAGTTATCTGCAATTTTTTACCTAATATCCCAGCAACTCTTAAATCTGTTGTTGCCAATGATTTTGAAAATTGTTAAAAGGAATTTAATTTACCTTGGAAATATTATCCTTTCAAAATCTACAAAAACCTGAAGGGACTTTGAAAAATAAATAGCAGTTCCCCCAAAATTGTCATTGTTTGGTATTAACAAATATACGGTGCTGAACATATTGCAAAAAATTTTGATAGATTGATCACGTTATTCCTTTTACATGCTGAATATAATATAGCGCCGTTCGTTCTATTTTTCAGTAAGTGCAGATTTAAACTTTACTTGGATTATTAGAAGAGATGCAATTATTATTTTTTCTGTTATAGAGAAAGTGGACGCTAACTTGACGACTTGCCATCAATCGTCAAACATCGAGGATGAAATAGAAGTTCAAATCATTGGTCTAAAGGATATTTACAATAAAAAGACGAGAAAAACGATCGAAGGACCTGAAAACCGCCTGGAAGATTCTGAAGTAACTGTTGCTATATACCCTTCTGAGAAAATCACCTGTGTTCGAGCTTACGTACAGAGGTGTCCTGAGGCTGCCATTAAAACACATGACACAATAGGTTGGCAAGCTCCTGGCTTACGTTTCCTCACTTTTTTGTCTGATTATACATTTTACCAATGTCCAGTTTTGAAATAAGAGAAATATGTTTATAAAATGAGAGATAAAAAATACTAATGCTGCTGATGGTGCATCTCCAGGTCCTGTTGAGCAACATGTGAAAGCTCTGAACGGCAAAGATGGACGGCAAATTTTCAACGTCGACATTGGTTCAGTGTACAAAACAGAGAGTGGGCATCCAGTGTATTGGCTAGAAAAGGCAGATGTGATGCAAAGAAATAAATGGGAACTGATTATTTCAATGGAGTTAAGTTCAGGATTGACTGGAAATGTTACATCAAGACCGTTTAGGGTTACCACGAAAGCAAGTGACAAAATGAGAAGGAAAGGAGGTATGTACCCGATAGGTTTGGGATGTATTGAATGGGATTTAAGGGAAAATGTTGAAATGAAATACCGTCCTTCTTAGGTCGTCACTCACAAAAGTTTGAATGTAGCCACTCGGCGTTAGTACGAATTTAGTATGCCTTTCTGTAGGTTCGTTTGGATCTTTGACTTAGCATCTAACCAAAGAATATCTTTCAGGAGTCATGACTAACTGTTTTGAAATATTTTCCCCTTTTCATGTTCCATGTCTATAGGTTCAAAAATCACTCTGTTTTTACAAAAATATCGATCGCATTTATTACGAATAGACTTGCCTTTCGTTGCGTAAGATTCACGCAAAACTTCGGGTCTTTTTTCCCAATTTACATTTAAATTTATACATCCTCAGCAAACAGTGTACTTCGTAACTCATAGCAGCAATTAACAAAGTACTTTATGGCTTTGATTGACTGACGGCTTTCGGTTAGGAATAATAGCTCAGTTTGTATTAACCAACGGTCAAAAAGAATTCTTAAATTGTTGCGGTCGCATTGAGTGACACTGGTTTCAATTTTAATTAAATTAGTGCTCATAATAAACAAAACTAATCTTAACATAAAAGGAGAATGATCGTTTTGCAATGAATTAGAGAAATAATTCTGACAATAAGATAAAAGAAAACTGGTAGCAAACTTAGTGTATGCTGATGAATAGATAGAAAAGTGACTAGTTCTCCAGGAGTGCCTTGGGCGAGTTTTATTATCAAGATCTCTTTACTGTGCAAGAATCGGATAAAAATCGTGAACACCACATGTCAGTGAAATAGGGAACTAAATAACCACGGATATCTAGTATTCTCTAGAATTATTACTCAAAGAAAGGCAGAGAACAAAACAAAACAAAAAGGAGCTTGAATTTAATGACATGTATGAACTTTCTGGGAAATTATTCAGCTTTCTTTGAAGTGATTGAGTTGAATCCTTACTGAAATTAGAAGCAATGATAATTTGTATCTAACACGTTCTGCTTCTCAGCAATTTCGGAAATGTGTCCATGGAAAGAAAAGCTTTTGCTGCATGATTCTTGCATTTGTGACAGCACTCCCCTTCCACTAAATGTGTCCCGGGTTCGATTCCCGAACTCAGCATCATATGTGTGTTGCGTTTGTTGGCCCTTCTCTGATCCAAACTGAAACATTTGATTTGATTTAAGGACGGTGCCTATTATTTTTATTGCGCATACGTTCTGTGCATCTCGATATACTCGAATTTACTGTGGGTGGTGCATATTAATACAGAGATATTTTTGCGCGATTCAAAACTATGCGGAGAAAGCAGAACTTAGCAAGTGCGCTTGGTATCCAAAAAGAAAACTGAGGGTAACCACGCATTTTTCAGAGAAAATTAAGCTTAAATTTGGAAAAGAACGCCATACGTTGCTTTGCATTTTAAAGCTTTTTTACAAATATTGTTGATTAATTATCTTCGAAAAATGCATGGTTACCCCCAATTTTCTTTTTGGATTTCAATATAACTTGTTAAGATCTGCTTTTCCCGCATGTTCAGTAAACCACGCAAACATACCTTTGAATTATTAGGCACTGTCCTTAAGTTGTATTCTCCCCAAGAGGTATCACACGTGTGCAATAATCCAGTAGATACTGCGCTGGTCAAATGACGTCGTGTGAACGATTTACACGATCGTTTGACTCATTGTTAAAAAGACGTACTCATTCAGAAAGACATCGGTCAAGGGCCTCCTGAGATTGCTTCCTTGACAAAGTAATGGTAAGGAATTCTCAGTACTACCCGTGAAAGCCAGATCATTATCAAATCTGTTCTAAGTGTTCTGGATGATCCTCTTTTGTGAAAAGCGAATACATATAATATACTTCCCTAGTTCTAAACTTTTCGAAGCATATTGGAATGTGCTATTCGTCGAACTCGAGTAAAGTTTCCAACTAAGACACTTTCCTATCATAAACCGGAAGAGGTATGGCGGATTATCCTTAGGATTTTGAAGCCAGACCAGCAACGTTCGCGATCCAGAGGAATGAAATGCTCTCTTTGCCTTTCCTACAGAGAGGACCAGTATTTTCGAGGCTGATCTGATCACTTTCAACTTGCTTGAGTCTGGAAAAGTCATACAATTATTGCAATCATAATACAACGGCTCTTCTCCTGGACCTGATCAAACTCCAGTCAAATTTGTGATTGAATTAGCTGCTGAAACAATTGTAAGCCCTTCGACTGGAATAAGTGCTAACATTTTTTTTCCCACGGGCATAATTATATTTTCATTATTTTGTAAAGATTCAATGCCGCCAAGCCAACTTGATTTCAAAAGCAATCTTGCTTGATGGGGACTATTTTGGGGGATTGGGACGAGTTCTCAAAGTAAACGGACGTTATCTTCTGAACTCTGAGAAACATCTTCGAGTTTAATTAAGGGAATCTTCTTTGAACAAATGGTTTAAAAGACGTCCATACGTTAAGGCACAATGAGTGAAAATGAGGGGGTCGATGATTTCGGTCGCGCAAAACGAAAGAGAACTACAACAGGCTCCCAAACGGATGAAGATCCTCGTACCAATATGGCGGAGGCGCTTGCAGACATCAGTCGCAAATTGGATGTGTCTTTAGCCCGAATACAAGAAATTGAAGAAATCAAAGAACAACGGCGCCAAATGGAAAAAAGAAAATGTTACCCTAAAAGAGAGCTTAGAGTTTGCACATTGAACGAGCACATGCTCAGTGGGAAACCATAGCCAAGCATACTAAAGAAGCTCGCGAGCTAACTCAAACTGTCGCCTTTGAGAAGGAACGTGCCATAAAATTGGAGAGCCACAGGCGAAGAAATAACCTCATCTTCTTCAACATCCCTGCAGAAGAGAAAGACTCTACCGCTAAGACAGAAGGTTTGGTTTTCGCTTTTTTGGAAGCTAATGATATTTCTATTTAGAGGGCACACCGTCTTGGTAAGAGAAAAGAAAACAAATCACTCCCAATTATTGTGAAATTTAGCTTTCATAGAGATAACGAGCGTATTCTTTCCAATGCCTTCAAACTAGCAGGCACAGGCTTCGGAATTTCACAAGACGTCTCGCAAGAAATTGTCGTTACACGGAAAGACCTGGTCAAAGTTATGAAAGAAGCGAAGAAAGAGGGTCGCGAGGTACAACTAAATTATGAGAAATTGTACATAGACGGCCGAAGATATAGACCAAAGAGTGTTTAAGTGCCGGACCGCAGCATCTGGAAATACTTTTCAAGTGCCTTGACGGGACCAGAAACCGGAGTTAAACCAAGTATCTGCTTTTACATCTATATACATGTATATATTTCTTAATCATTGTTGAAGTCGTATGTGCATATATGTTGACTTAAGTTCGCTTTTCTTCTTAGTAATCGTGGAAGGGTTAATAACTCTGTTCGGAATCTGGGGAAGTCAAATAACTAGGCTGTTTCTAATGCAAGATGTCTAAAATAACTCTATCTTCTTTAAACGTTAGAGGTTTGGCTAACGATAAACGAAGAGAAATATTTCAGTGGCTTCTAAAGAAACAATTTTCAATTTACATGTTGCAAGAGGGTCATTGTACAAAGAATTCCTTTGGGCTTTGGGCGGCTGAATGGGGCTACACAGCCTTATTTAACGGCATGGCAAGTAACAGAGCATTCTTTTTAATAACAATTTTTCTTTCAAAATCTTGAAAAAATTTTGTGATAAAGAAGGAAGATGTATAATTATTGATCTGGAAGTTAGTGAACTGACTTTAGCAATTTGTAACATCTATCGTCTTATTGACGAGCTTTCACTCAATCTGGACAAAGACAAAGTTACTGCTCTGGTGATGATTTATATACGCTTCTTTTGCAGAAGCTTGGGGCTACTAGTATCCATAATGATTATGTTTCACTCTTTGAAAGTTATCTTACTGATCGCACGCAATATGTAAACATTGATGTGTGTCATTCAGCTCTCAGAGATGTAAACCTTGGAGTGCCCCAAGGGAGTATCCTGGGACCACTATTGTTTCTTATATTTATAAATGATTTACCAAAGATACTGGAACATTCAGCAGCAGACATATATGCGGATGATACTACAATCAGTGCTAACGTTGCTTATAGATCAGCACCTGGGGCCATAAATCAAGTTCTTCAAGCTGATGTTAGCAAAGTTGCACAATGGACCATTGATAATAAAATGGTACTTAACGAGTCCAAAACTAAAACTATGTTAGTAGCTGGCAAGCGTCTGCATGAGAAGATGAGCAGCACTTCTCTCACTGTACATGCCAACTCAGTCGAACTCGAACAAGTCCAGTCTCAAAAACTGTTAGGTGACACTCAGCTGAGTTTTAATGAGCATATTGACAATCTATGTGAGAGGCTAACACAGCGTATTGCTGTTTTGAAAAAATTCAGACGTTATTTACCCATTTACCTTTAGATCAACGAATTCTTTATTACAATGCCATTATAAAGCAAACTATGGTGTATGGCTCTAGTGTGTGGGTTTCCACATCTGTTTATAATTTAGATAAGGTCTTCAGGCTACAGAAGCGTGCCGCACGCGTTATTCTCAAAGCTTATACTAAAGCAAATAGTGTAAATCTTTTTAGAGAACTCAATTGGCTACCGTTTTTTCATGAAGCTAAGATAAATGTGTGCATTACTTTATAAACGTTTGAAAGGGGGTGTGTCCCAATTATATGTTAGAATTACTCAAACGAAACATCGACATACGTTCAAGTGAAAGACAAAGTAGATATGGGTCTTTAAATTTAATTTGTCCAAAGTTTAAAAGGGAATCAGAAGGAGCTAGGAATTTTCAAGTATCAGCCATTAGGTTTTGGAATTCACTTCCCAATGAAATTAAGATGTTCATCACTTTACTATATCTTAAACTGTTCTACTTTACTTTCAAATATTTTATATATTAATTTTTAGATAAATCATATTTTAACTGTTTATAAGTTAGTTTTAATTACTTCATTATTATTATCATATGTATATATTTACTTTTAATTTGTTTAGAGGGCTACGAGTTTATCAATATTTTATACTGTCAAGTGCTACCCTCGAAAAATAAAGTTGATTATTATTATTATTATGCTTATTTCAAACTTTCGCTTTGTTTACAAGTGCGGATCGTAGTGAAACTGCGGATTACAATAATCTGGGCAATTTCCCATCATGTTTCAAATAGACTGATGTTTCATTTACGGCTATGAAAAGCTCTCACTATTTCACAGTTTTGTGCGATTACCCATTTTTGACATTTTCTTATCACGTTCATACTATCAGAGAGTCCTACATTGTTTAACTTGTGAATCAGTTCTTTATGGTACCCGGACAGAAAATCAAACACTAAATTCACTTGAATAACATTATAACGGGGATACAATCTCTTTAAGCTTGCCCTTAAATCAGCATATTTCTCTGTTTTCAATTTGTCTCGTTCTTGAATCTGTCCGATGTTACATACAGTTCCTTCAAATAAAAGCCACTGGCGTTCTTTCTTGTTGCTTATAGCGATGTCAGGTTTGTTTGCACCGTCCTTAGGAACGACGTCTAGGTGTACGGGAATGTTCCATAGTACCTTTACTTCTTTAGTCTCGACACAGCATTTGGGTTGCAGTTCTCTATACCAAGGTATCGTTTCATCTTCTTCGTCTTCTTCGTTATTGGTGATTCCAAATAAAGTACACTGGACGGAGCATGCGATCATGACGCGCGGTGTACAGCGTTTGCGCGATTGCAGAACAGCTGCATATTATGTGTGGTACAGTTTCTTTCTTGACGCGGCAGAAACTGCATAACAAATCTCCTCCACTTTGAACTTTCTTTGCATTATAGACTTATTGTTATCAGTCCAGGATTGTTATCATTTTTGATAACCACTACCAAAACAAACCATTAGCCAATCACTGCTCAACTTCTCGTCCACGTGAAATTATTGATCACCAACTGCGTGAAAATTCAATATGGCGGACGATAGGGTGCAACGCGGGGCAAAGAGGAAGGAATTTTCAATGCTTATATGACAGTAAAATGCATAGAATGTGGAATGTTTGGGAAAAGTTATTTCGAGGCATTATTTTCAATACCTAATCTAACAACTGTTCCGAGTGAAATAACACAGTAAAGGAGACGACAACAGTTAAGCTAAAATGCACTGTTTATTCTTCGATACTGGGCATGATATTTTCATCAGTCATCAGTCGGCTTCTTTTTCTCGGGAGGCGAAGGTGGGGCATTCTGTATAACATAAAAATGAAACAAGAAAAGTAAGTAAATAATTTCGTTTTTGAAACGGCTCTTAAATTGAGTGCCGAATGCGCAGGAAGCGATGGTCCAACGAAGGGGAAAAATACGTTTTAGTTACACGTTACGACATTAATATTGCCAAAGCCGCTGAAATGACTCTCTGTATGTGTGTGTACGGCTTAAATACCAAAAACATGTTACCGTACGAACGTGTTTGCAGCACGTCTTTGCACAGCTTCGAGCAAAATTTCAGGAATCATTTTTTTGTTCTAAAGTAAGAGAAATGTATGATACTTTCAAATGGGCTTTAGTATTAATTTCTCTAGAACGTACTAAACTTTAGACAGAAACACATCATTCAACCAAATTTAAAAAAAAAAAGTGTAAATAAAATAGAAATGAGAGTCCTCTTAATGAAAACGAAATAATGAAGATGCAAGAAACCACATTCGATGAATTAATACACCAAAACTCCAAATCATAAAATGACCAAAACAACAATTTAAACAATTAAACATCCACTGTATTCGGTGATTTAGCCAAATGAAGTACCCTCTTAGTTACCAGCCCTGTGATACTGTGTTAGTGTTTCTTACATGTACAAAGTATTTTAAGTTTTATAATATTTATTATATTTTGTCAATGACAATCTTTCTTTACTTGCCTCTTAATGCAATAGCATGACATCATCAGATGTGGCAGAGAAATCATGTAGGAGATGCTGTTTCAGTCTTTGCTTCTTCCAATCTTTTGGGCCATTTACTGTTAATAAATTTTAAAATAAGTATGATCAAGTACTACATTAATAAAAATGTTCAATTAAAATTAAACCACTCTATTAAAATTAGAGTATGCAAGTACATATGTTGACTCAAAAGTGTTAGTTGATTATGAAAACAGTCAGCCCACCCCTCCTCTTTCAGGCAATTGACTCTAGCCCAGCTTGCTATATAGTGAGGATATTAATGTGACAACTGGAGCCTTATTGGATGCCAAAACAAAGGGTTCTTTTGTTCGGTGGTTGGCTTTTTTAAATATCAAAAGAAATTTGATGTCAATGTTTGTAAACAGATATCTTCCTTATAAAAGGAATTTTATAATTATGAAAAGCAGTCCCCATTAAAAAGCTGTCAATGCGAAGAAAATCTGGTCCACAATCTTTCATCAAAATATATTTTGTTCAATTTACATGCAAAGTTGAAAATCCATAGACTCCGTACTAAAAAAAAAATCTCCCTATACACACACACACAAAGGATTTCAAATTCCAGGGAGAGGAAGGGTGCAGAAAGATCAAAACACTCAAAGAAACCTCATTAGAATTTCCAGATTGGTGAAGGGGTGTCAAAATGCACCTTTTGTGGGGGAGGAATAGACATTTTATGGAACTACACATTGAAGGAAAAATCCTGCTAACTAAATCTCAAGGCTTTTTCTAAAAAACAGTTGTCAGGTTTAATTAAGCTACTGCATAATTGTACAAAATGTTAATGTTGATAAACAAAAAGGAAAAAAAAAATTTATGTTTATTAATTAACACAGCTAATAGATAAAGAATGGTTTCTTCATGCATTTCAGTCACTCTTCAGTCCTAACAATTTGGGGATTTGGTAATGATTAAAATAGTCCCCATAATGGACAATTTAAACAGAGAAGAGACTTGCAAAAAATATTCAAAATCACAAAATGTAGGTGGTAGGATTCATAAATTATAAATTGTGGCATTTGCATTACCTTGGTGCAAGCTTCTCATCTCTTTGAAAAACTGCATCATGCATTGGTACCAACCTCTGTATAACAAACACATGTCAAGATGCAGCATGCTTATCTTTGCACCCAGTCCACTTCAGAACCTGATCATTATCTATGGCAGTCAGAATGTCTCCTTCTGGCATGGCAGGGAACCATTAACCAGGATTTCATAATGTTATACTGACGACCCGGATGAAGTTTTCCATAAATATCCACTGCCATTCTGCTCCGTGCAATTGAATGCATAACCAGGTTGGATCCAAACATAATGGAACTAAAGCTGTGTTTTGCTACACTTTGCAGGGGATCAACGGCCATCACTTTTTTGACAGGCATTGTTCTTGTGTTACTAAAGTGTTAAGCCTTCCACTGCACTTTTCAGAATTGATACCAAAATATCGTTCAAAATCATCCTTGAATTTATTTTTAGGCCTTTCAGTCTTTTTCGACGCTGTAGAGCCACAAAATCTACACAAGTTTGCCATTTTTTTTTCCTGTAGGCATCAGCATCCGCCATCTCAACGCCTAGGTTGTAGGAGTAAATCAATCAAATGTGGGCGCCATTAATAGTTAAACAGCACATCGCAAATCAAAATACCCCCTCGCACATTTTTAATAGATCGTGCACAACAGCAAAAACACGTGAAAAGTCAAGTAAAAGACTTAAAGATATCGACATTTTTTTTGCAAATGCTGGAAAAATCTACAAGTGCCTTTAATCTAACGACAAAGTGGAAAACGTACCTGACTTTGGGATCAAATTTCATACACTGTCCCACTTTACAGTTAACATTTCCAACCGTTCAACCCGTTCTGCCACCGCCATCTTTGACAAAGGCGAAGAATGTTCCTTTGTTGTCCATATCGAATAGAATTTTGGGTAGATAACCCAACTACTTCCGAACAAAAAACGAATAAAGTGAAGTGTATACAAAATCCTCCGATTTCTGCAATGGCCGCCATGTTGTGACGTAACACGGTTATCAAAATTGATAACAATCCTGGACTGGTTATTGTTATTATTATTATTATTATTATTATTATTATTATTATTATTATTATTATTATTATTATTATTATTATTATGCTCCAAACAAGGACGATCCGCATCGCGCAGAATGCGTATTGTTCTCCGGACATGACTTCCAGAGCAAGAAAAATTATAGGTCAGTAAAATTAGCGGCAAAGAATGACTCAAATGGTCCTCATTGGTCAAATATTACGCGCTCTTTCTTCCTTGGGGAATTCTGTTTTACTCATTAACTTGTCAGGGTGGAGCTAAGAAACAAAGCACGTTTCTAGTTATTGTCCATAATGTTCGCTTAGTAAAATATATTCTATATACAAGGCTAAAAGTTAAAAAATTAAAATATTCAAACCAAACGTTTTCGGCTGTTTGCCATCATCAGGGGTAAAATGGGTGACCGTCCGCTCGTACATTTATATCTCATGTAATTCCCAAAGGGAAAAGTTTGTAGACATAAGAAATGACTTGTTTGTTCAAACTGGGGCGGAATTGTTGGATCATTAGCCCCTCGACGATCCTACGCTTGTGAAAAGTCTGTGCCGAGGAGAGAACACGCCAAGTGGAAGCATGAGATGGGTTTTCTCGCAGGTGTTTTGCAGGTTCAGAAGTGTGAGCAGGATTTGAATGCTCCGCAATTCGTACTGCTAGGTTTCGTACAGTCTCGCCAATGTAATCAACGCCACAAGAACAATCACCTTTGTAAACAACTTTGGATCTGTGAGTGTTTTTGTCTTTGTTGTTAAAGAGGGTTTTGATTTGCCTTGTTTGCCACAGGATTATAAAAATAAAATTGAAATTAGTGAACTTGTTGAGTTTTTCAATAAACGTCTTACTGAGTTTTTCGTTTTTACTGCAAAAAGGGAGCTTAATGAAAACTTTCTTTCGTTCTTCGAAGAGAAAATTCGGAATGATGTTGTCATCTTGGGGCGAGTGGTTTAGAAAGCTCTCTCATCAATGCAGGTTATCAATGCAGGTTATCCAAAACGTTTTATTTCGCATACAATCGACAAGTTTCTAAACCACTCGCCCCAAGATGACAACATCATTCCGAATTTTCTCTTCGAAGAACGAAAGAAAGTTTTCATTAAGCTCCCTTTTTGCAGTAAAAACGAAAAACTCAGTAAGACGTTTATTGAAAAACTCAACAGTTCACTAATTTCAATTTTATTTTTATAATCCTGTGGCAAACAAGGCAAATCAAAACCCTCTTTAACAACAAAGACAAAAACACTCACAGATCCAAAGTTGTTTACAAAGGTGATTGTTCTTGTGGCGTTGATTACATTGGCGAGACTGTACGAAACCTAGCAGTACGAATTGCGGAGCATTCAAATCCTGCTCACACTTCTGAACCTGCAAAACACCTGCGGGAAAACCCATCACATGCTTTCACTTGGCGTGTTCTCTCCTCGGCACAGACTTTTCACAAGCGTAGGATCGTCGAGGGGCTAATGATCCAACAATTCCGCCCCAGTTTGAACAAACAAGTCATTTCTCATGTCTCCAAACTTTTCCCTTTGGGAATTACATGAGATATAAATGTACGCGCGGACGGTCACCCATTTTAATCCTGATGATGGCAAACAGCGGAAAACGTTTGGTTTGAATATTTTAATATTTTAACTTTTAGCCTCGTATATAGAATATATTTCAAGTGATTGTTTTCGCTATTGTTTCTCGATATCACACTTTGAGAATGCATTACAAGCCGACTTTCACAAACATTTCAAATTTGCATTTACCATTTCTGATCTCGCAAAACGCCTGTTTTAGGATTTCGCAGTTAAGATTCGCACATTTACTGGAAAACGCGCGGGGCCTCTTGTTCAAAACAAACGTAACCAGAAAGTCTGCTATTTTCCGGCACAGTTTCTTACGTGCAATCGACAGACTGATATTTGTCAAAAGAAATGAATCAACTCGAATCAATGTTTAACAGGGCGAAACAATCGAGAAAAAGAACTTTTTTGCTCAATGTTTGGAAACGAGTTTCAGTGCACAAAAACAAAACTTTTCAATCCCTCGCGACTCAAGATGGCCGCCGTGTGATTAAAGGCCTGTGGCAATCAGCAGTAAGCTTCATTAAAGTTTGTTACGTTGCTCGTGCGTGAATGTAAAGTGATTGTATGTTTTAGCGCGTTTCTGCTTTGCATTTCTGTCAATGAAATGCGGGTAAGTATAACATTTAAAAGGCTTCGTTTCGCTTTTAAATAAATGAATATAAATGAATCGAAATGAAGAAGAGGCTGACGGATCTTGGTTGCGAGAAGGTTCCCGATGCGTTTTGTTGTAACGCTGTCACTCGGCCCTTTCCGTGGGCCCTTAAGTGCGCACCGGCAGCAAGTGAAGTAACGTTCAATATTATAACAGGATCGAAATTTTTAAAAGGCCGTTTGGCCTGCTTTATACTACTTGTGAATAGGGCAACTCTTAACATTAACGTAGGGCGGCACGATGTGAATTAACAATGGATGGATCGGGTTTTCGAAGAGCTCTAAAAAGAGCTCCCGATCATTATCGTATTTATTGGTCGCGCACGCCATCATCTTTGTTTTGTCCGAAGGTCCTGTCTTTCTTATCTGATCGACAGTCAGCATTACAAACGTCACAAAAAGATGAGAAAGACAGAATTCCATTCACCCTCACTTTCCATCTTCATAATCACGCAGACAAAAGTATCATTCTTAATAATTTTAAATTACTCCAAAATGATCCCGAGACTGGTAGAATCTTTTCGCAACCTCCACTTATTTCGTTCAAACGCGACAAAAACGTAGGCAACTTTTTACTTAGAAGCGCGCTCAAAACTAATGAGCAACGCGGCACTTTCAAACGCGCGCGCTCACGATGCAAAACTTGTCTTTTCATTGTTAACACTAGCAAGATATCGGGACCTAAGCGATCTGTTAAGATCACCGATCGTTTCACATGTACCTGCGCAAATGTCATTTATTGCATAACCTGTACGTTATGCAATGAATTATACATTGGCGAGACAGGTAGACGACTAGGTGACCGATTCCGTGAACACCGACGCGATGTTGAGAAGAATGACAAAGATGCATCTAAGCCAGTCGCTCGTCATTTTTGCGCGATCGCATTCGAATTTGCCGCTTCAGTGATTATGAATTATTCAGGATGTCCAGGCATTCTGCGCGATGCGTCTTTTTTGGAAGCTGTATTTAGGGGAAATTTTGTCCTTCAGATGTGATGAAATAATTTTTGGCGGATATTTCAATCTCGTTCTGGACATTTTAAAAGACAAAAAGGGGGGAACACATCTACGCATTCGAACTCCTTAAAGGTGCTGAAATCTTTTCAAGACAATTTATATTTAATGGACATATGGAGAGTTTTGAATCCGCAGGAAAAAAGATTTTCGTGGAGACAGAACAAGTTCGAAGTACAATAGATACCCCAAGCTCACGGAGTATCGTTGTTGCGTTACATAAATTTTATAAGGGTTTGTATCGGGAATTTAGCGATCGTTCTTTAGGACATTAAAATAGACATAAAAATTCACCAGAATTTCTCGCGTTGCCTCCTTGTCTAATTTATGGTATTTTCTTCGTATTTCTGGCCGTTTCAGCGCGATTCTAGGGAGTTTTAGTTCTCTCTCATATATATAATTCCCCAAGGCTGGTTACTTGCTGGTGGCGGTCTCGCATATCCATCGAAGGAAATCAGCCGTAAATTCACTCCGAAGGCTCAGGTTGCCTCCAGATTTATCCCAGTGCACGTTAAAATCCTCCTCTAACTAATGCCTTTCTCTATCGGACAAAAACAGTCGCGATGCGGGAATTTCGGCTCACTAATCTAATAGCTCCCTTCCAGCGAGGACTGTCGGCGATACTTTTCCACGAAGTTCCGTGCACGACCGTTGGAAAACACCTTACCGACCGGGCCCAACGTTCAAATTTGTTACACACCGGGTAGGCAACGAAGTCAGTGACAGGTACACTGAAAAACTGAATGTTTATGTTTTGTTTGCGAAACATCTTTATAACGTATCAGCATTTCCCTGAGCTTCGTCCGTATCTGCCTTACAGCTCAGTACTTTCCTGAGAAGGCCTCACGTTGTACCTGTCACTGAGACTAAAGCCTCGTCGTCCACCCTGTGTGTAACAAATTTGGACCTTGGGCCCGGTCGGTAAGGTGCTTTTCAACGGTTTCGTCCACTGACGGAGTTCCGAACCAAGCATGTTGCTGAGGGCAAACTGCCCACTTCGGTGATTTTCAATTCCTTTCCGTGAAAGTTTGTCCGATATAAGGATTGAAATATGTAGCAGCACTATCATCCTTGGTCTCAGTAGAAATTTGGGTCGATTTGAGTTTTTTGGAAGAATTTACAGCGGCTTGTGTTTCGCACTGCTGAGCTCTGCTTCATCGGAGTTTCCAACCTTGAAGATATATATAGAGAAAAAAGCGAACCTACAACCCACTGGAATAGCGCTGAAATGGCCGAAGTACGCCACAAAAACACTGATAAGGAATCGAGAAGACAAAGTAAGGCATTTTTGTTCGATTCATGTTCTTCATTTCCACTCCTAAACACGTTTTTAAATTCCCATACAAACGCTTATAATTTTAACTGATCGTGATGCGGCAGGTACAAAACGCAGGTCACAGGTCACTGGTCATTGTTTTACCTATACAGAAAGTATCCTAAACATTCATAAAAGCTAAGGTTAGCTTTTATGAATGTTAAGGATACTCTCTGTATAGGTAAAACAATGACCTGTGACCTTTGACCTGCGTTTTGTACCTGCCGGATCGCGATGCTCAAATTACATTGTTAGCTTGGGGTACCTGTTGGAGTACATTGTCGTTTACATCGCAAGCATTCAGGGCAGGGTTTCTAAAGCTGATAGTATTTCTGGCTATAAAACAGATCACTCTCTTTGTAAAATCGAAGTGAACTGTCACGAGAATAAAAGAGGACCAGGTTTTTGGAAATTAAATTCGGTGCTTTTGAATGAAATTGAGTATCTAAGTGCCATTAAGGCGACAATTGCTCAAACGTTCACACAATATGAAAATGATGTAGAGGTAGATGAAGTGTTATTATGGGATATGATTAAACTTGAAATTAGAGCTACTTCGATAAAATATTCTTAAGACTAAAATGAAGGGTGTAAGAAAGATAGAAGACACCATTGAAAGTGAAATAACCTCATTAAAAAGGCAGTTGGAGAGTGATTCAGGTAACAAGTCGCTCTTGCGGAGCAACTAAAGATGAAAAAAAAAAAAAAGAATTGGAAAGTGTAATTGAATACAAAACAAAAGGTGCTATTATTAGATCCAAGGCCAGATGGTACAATGAAGGCGAGAAAATGACAATGTAAGAGAAAAACGATTTTGCAGATGAAGAGAAACAACGGTTCTTATCTAACGAATGATTCAGATATCATAGAAGAAAGTAATTCTTTTTACGGTTCTCTTTATACTTCAAGGAACTCTACAACCGTAAATGGGGAACTGGAGGATTTGTTTCTTGATTAGGAACTCTCAAAACTTAATGATGAAAATTAAAAAAAAATGTAAAGGACTTCTCACGGCAAAAGAATGTTTCGAAGCGGTTAAATTAATGGAATCTAGCAAATCACCAGGAACGGACGGCCTTCCTGCTGAATTTTATAAGGCATTTTGGAACGACATATCGCCACACCTTGTTAGCTCTCTTAACTGGAGCTACCAAAAAGAAAAGTTAATTATAATTCAAAGGAGGGGTATTATCTCTCTTATTCCTAAGAAGGACAAGGCACTCGACGAACTAAAACACTGGAGACCCTTAGCATTACTAAATTGTGATTTTAAAATAGCATCAAAGGTAATCGCGTCAAGTCATAAGACTGTGTTACCAGGCCTAATAGAGAATGATCAAAGTGGATTAATGTCTTTTATTGCGATATCCAGAGCTGTGTTGTGAATAACGGTTGGTCGAGTCCTTTCTTGGAATTGGGTCGGGGTGTTAGGCAGGGCTGCCCGCTTTCACCGTATATATTTATTTTATGTGTGCCATTCGTAAGGACAGTCCAATAAAAAGGGAAATCAATAGGTAACGTTGAATGTAAGGGAAAGTTGATTTAATAAGACAAGGGGGGGGGGGGGGGGGGAAGGATAAAGATATTGAAACTCGAAGCTTGAAATTTTAGCAGTCCCCCTCGCTAGCGGTTCAATTTTTTAGGAGCCCCTCCCCCCCGAAAAAAATTCAGAGCCCCCCCCCTCTCCCTTCTCCTTCAATTACTTTGCTCCCCTGAAAAAAATCGCTAGACTGTGTTAAATATATTTACCTTTATTGTCTTCAATGGTTTATACTATGACAGACTTGAGATCCAGTTGTGACGAGATCCTTGTTGAGGTTAGGGTTAGGCTGGCGATGAAACAGACTAGGCAGTCTGCCATCAAGGGGTCACAGAACTGAGAACTACCAATACTTAATTGATAGATTTAAGCTGCGAAGTAGTAAGTTTGTAATGTTTCGATCTGTCATCCAGTGAGAAACAAAGAGTCACATTTCTTGTTACAGAGTCATCGTTTTTATAGTTCCCGTTAGCAGATTTTGAAATCTTTTTGAATCAATGTGGTTTTATTATAAACTGGTTTGAGCATTTCTAATTTTTGAAATTTTATAAAGCATTTTTGGGATGAACAACAGTGTAATAATTACTGAGACTACATTTGTTATATCTGTAAACCACGTGATATAGCTGAGTTGCACAGGTCATTAAATTGCTGAGTTGATCTGATGATGATGTGATGTGTTGGTTTTGAAGTATACAAATTTTCGGAGCCCCCCCTCCTAGCCCAACAATTTTTTCAGAGCCTCCCCTTTAGGTGTCTAAAAATTTCTGGAGCCCCCCTCAATATCTTCACCCCCCCCCCCCGCCCCCCGTGTCATATTAAATTAACTTTCCCTAAGTTAAGCCAGTTTGCAGATGATACGGCTTTGATTCTAGATGGCTCTTTAAAATCACTTCAACGCTCTCTCTACATGCTAGAAAGATTTGGTGAGATCTCAGGCTTTAGAGTTAATGGGAAAAAACAAAAGCTCTTTGGATAGGCTCATTTAAGGGATCAAACCAGATTTTGTGCCCGGAAAAAATCTTACTTGGGAAAACAATAAAGTCAAATCTTTAGGTGTTTGGTTCTGTGTCGATCAGGAAGAAGGACCGAAAAATAACTATGAAGAAAAGGCTCTGAACGTAGAGAATGTTCTAAACAATTGGGATAATAAAAGGCTAACCTTGATCGGTAAAATTGCAATTATTAAGGCTCTGGCTGGATCTCAAATGGTATTATCTTTAAGTTTCTTTGGGGTAAAAAGGGAGATAAAGTCAAACGAACTGAAATGATAGCAGATTTTCAAGATGGAGGGCTGAAGATGTTAGATATCATGGAATTTAATTAGACTCTGAAAATTCAT
Organism: Montipora foliosa; assembly: GCF_036669935.1. Taxonomy (NCBI): domain Eukaryota; kingdom Metazoa; phylum Cnidaria; class Anthozoa; order Scleractinia; family Acroporidae; genus Montipora; species Montipora foliosa. The sequence continues at coordinate 18,656,496 of NC_090870.1, read as the reverse complement.
GGATACTCAAATATATTTCTGATGATTGCCAGTCTAAGTGGAAATCCTTTTTCGACTTCTAGTTACTTAAGTTTGGCAAGAAAAGATGCTAAAAGCCTGGATATAAAAAGTACTTTCCTCCAAGAACTTATTGCGCTGTGGTCAGATTTAAATTCTAAAGAGCCTTGCTTCACGAGCGGAGTTTGGTGCCGAATCCAGGCTTTTACTTCGTGTAGAAGACACACATGACGTAAAACAATAGAACAAAAATCGTGAAACAATACCTAATCAGAATTCTAAATCCCTAAAGACCCCTAAAGCTTTTGTTACGTCATGTGCGTCTTCTACACGAAGTAAAAGGTCGAATCCATATGGAACAACTGAATGATTAGAATTGCCGGCAAGACTATTTTTTATAAGCATTGCTTTGAGGCAGGTGTGCATAATATTAATGATCTCTTGACCAGCGATTCCAAGTTAATGCCTTGTAGTTACTTTAGAAACAAATGGTGCCTTACGGAGCTATTCAATGTGCTTTTAAGACATTAAAATTGAGAAAATTTAGCTAAATTCTTCCAAAAAACCGATCCAACTGGCATACAAGATCTATAGAGAGAAGAAATGTACCTGCCCTGAGAAAAGCCAGGCGAAATGGCTAGGGGACTGCGAATCTGAAGATGTATTGAATTTTGATTGGAGGTCTATCTATTTATTACCTAGGAAATGCACATTAAGCGCGAAACTCAGGAACTTTCAGTTTAAGTTTCTTCACAGACGAATGAGCTCTGCGTGATACTGTAACATGGTACAAAATCCGCCACACTGGATGGTATGCAATAGCCTCCAAAACAAAGCGATTTCAACCAGCCAAGCAAGACTTTTCTTTGTTTTGGATGTCCCAGGGCGTAGCTTGCCATCCAGCAGGAAAGATTTTATACCATGTGACAGTTTCATGCAAAGGGCCCATTGTCACAAATTCCTTTTTATTTAAAATTAAGTTTTCTGACACAGATTTCTGTTGCTGCTGTCAAAATCCTCACGAAACCCTAATTCACTTGTTCTGGGATTGTCCTGTTAAAAGTGTTTTTTGGAAAAAACATACACAATTTCCTCATTTCAGTTAACCTGATCCAAACCTCTCGCGTTCTAAGGAAAACTGTGTGTTTAGGTCTTGATGAGGAAAAAGGGGAAATTTTAGTTAACAACTGTCTACTTATAGCTAGATGTTACATTTTTGAGCTGTAAGTATAACAATACTAAACCTTCGATATTAAAATACCTTTTTCAGATTAAAGGCAATTTACAATTAGCAAAACAAATTTCAGTCAAAACGGGAAGGCAGAAAGCATTCGATAAGAAGTTGCATAAAATAATTCAGTTGCTGTGACTATCTGAATGTTTATCTCCTTTTCTTGTGCCCGCTTTTTTGGTTATTGCAATGTAATTTTGTTAACTAATCTGATCTTCCCCATTAGTTACCCCCCATCGTCGATCGCTGCGACGCAATATTGTAATATTTTTATGTAAGTGTTGTAGTATGTTGTTACAGTATTAAAAATTATTTTAAAAAAATTCCACCGAACACTCATCTTTGGCAGAGCAATAGACCTTCTTACCAACACGGCGGCCATTTTGCCTGGCCCGTCACATCACGTGCCTCATCGAAGTAACTCTCGCCTCTTATAATGTAACACTATACAAAAAAACTACTGGAAAATAGTCCCTCTTCCCAGTTTTCAAAAAAAGGGTGCTAGCTGATAATACTTAATAATGAGAATATTATTTTTTTGTTTAGACTTCACTGATATTTCCAGTACCTGTGAAGTGCAACAACTGCGTTGCAAGCCCAAGAATTCACCCAACATCCTCTTGACGGACACTTGCAAGAATAGAATACCAAAGATTCGTCCTACTTGTGGAGTTAAGAAAGGTCTTTTGTTTTATCTGTTTTTTTAACTGACTTGGTAAGGAATACATACGAACCCGGACGATTCAAATGCACATAATTCCGCAAATCCGAAATGAAAAATGACTTTATTCACTCTGCACAAAATTGATGGGAATGATAATATTTCTAGTATTATTTTATCTGAAATGCTATCAAGACAGCTCTATTGCTTTAAATACTTTCTAGCTTAAAGTGCAGCGTTGATTTCAGATAAAGAGAGGAAAATTTCTTCGGTAAATAACATTGCAATTAAACGTTTTGTAAGGGCATTCAAAGCAGCTATCACCATACCATACCGTGCTATACCATACGATACGATAGCATACCATATGATACCATACCGTACCGTACCGTACCGTACTATACTATACTATACTATACTATCCCGAGTAGATTTATTTATAGAACCCCCCCCCTCCCCTTGGGAGATTCAGAAAGGCCACAGTTGTAAAAGCCAATCAAAATGAAGCTATCTGAGCCTCAAGGGAAATATGATACTTATTGCGGGAAAAAAACCTATTCCTAAATATATTTTGTTTTCGGGAAAGGGTTGACTTGACATGACTCAAAGACTTAGTGGAGACAAACTCCCCTGACTATACTGGTTGAGAGACAACAAGGAAGCCAATGAATTATTTTTATTTCCCCAGAATTGACAGAGGAGGCTTGTTCGTTGAGCCACGATTTGACAGATTTCACTGTGATTTGGAAAGATCAGTCCCAATTTCAGCAATTGTGTGCCAATGATACCAGCTCAAGATGTGCTTCCCCAACAGATGACAAAATTGTCTTTCAGGAACATACCGTTTTGGATAAACACGCAGTAAGAATGCCATGCAAGATCAATTTCATATTTTTTAGTATTTTTAGCAGTAGACTGCTTTGTAAATGCTTTAAGATTGCTGCATCAAAATAGGAAGCCAATGAATTCTCGACTTGCTCTATAAAATAGTTTCCTTAAAAGGGTTATATTCGGTGTTTCTTTCATTATATTCCGTGTATATTTCATTATACTCGGTGATTAAATCATCCAATTCGGTGGTTCCAACAACTGGTGGATACTCCTACAAACATTATACTCGGTGGTAAAATCATTATCTTCGGTGCTCTTCCCGTTATGATCGTCACCAGGCTCCCAACAAACATTACTTGAGGTAATTATGCGATTTCCCGCATATTTTCTAATCTTAAAATGGCGGAATTCTCGGTTTTCACATGACGTCACGACCGCCATGTTGGTGCCCTAAAGAAAGAAAAGGCGGCCATGTTGGTGCCCCGACCAAATCCTCCGGGAATTTAACTCTATTATTATGCAAACGCTTCCTTTTGTTTTCGTTGAAAAACATGACTGTTGATCACGTGAGTGAAAACCAGCAATAGACTACAATCTTGACTTCCATTCTCAAGCGACAAAATTCAAATAATCTAATGGAGGTGTTTTAAAAGGCGGAGAAAATCACACCTGGTGTATTTCCACCGTTATCTGCAAGCGAAACAAAGCAGCTGGGTGTAAATACTATGGCGCTATATCTCCGCCAAAATTGACATCCAAGTTTCAAATTTATCTTGATATTGAAGTTTTATATCCAACTTTGAAGTTTGACATCAAGGTTTTGCATAATGTTTGACATCGAAGTGGAAAATTCGGCATTTCACATTCGACTTTCAAGTTCAAGACATAGCATTTTTGACTTTTGGGGGAGGCTACACTTACTCAGTTGCGTATGAGTATCTGGTCATATCATTGCAATTCTGGCCCCAGTTGTTCGAAGGGTGGATAGAGCTATCCACTGGATATGAGTTAAATCGAAAGTAAGACTTTCGATGTTCTCAGTTGTCTGTGTTGCAACGTTCCTCTTTGTGAGGCATAATAAACCCAAATTTGATAAATGAGTTCGAAGCTTGAATTGATTGATTTCAATTGCTTCGTCACGCACATCTTTATGCATTTTCTTCCATCCTAGTCCGTTTATTTTGCTGTATACAGCGCCACATGGTCAAATAAGATGACGAAAACAAACATCATGATGCTGCAGCAAACAAACATCTACGTTCCTCCATACCAGTCACTCTTCAGAAGATGAAAACAATAGCTAACAGATGTATATAAGCATGCGTCCACGGAAGCTTCAAACACACAGGGGTTTTTCAATGGTCCCTAAGAAGCGAAGAAAAGCGGAAATTAGATCAAAGGAAGCTGGAATCGACCTAGATGCGACATTGTACTTGCCAAATGAAAGCAAGCGCGAGAGATTCAAATTTATGAAGTACCTTTTTGCGATACGTCCAGAAATGCGTATAACCTACCACGAAAATGGCAAATTTGGTAGTAAATATAGATGGAAAGGCAAGAGGAGCCCCTTTAAAAAGCGGCAAATTTGACGAAAGTGGTGAATGTAAGGAATTTGCCAAAATTGCCGGCGACTTAGACGGAAAGCCTAATGAGAAAGTGAGAGAGGCTCCTTAGAAATGGCGACTTCGGCGAAAATGGCAAATATGGCGACAAAGGAGAATCGGTCAGAATAACATGCTTTTTGCATGGATGAAAAGCCCTTGGCAAAATTTAAAAAATTGATAGCATTATTCGAGGGTTTTGAAGGAAGTGAGATTTTTTTGGGGTCCAATATTTTGCTGCAGGAAGTGAGGAACATAGGGCTTTGAAATTTTGAAGTGTTTACTTCACCACATTGAGCGACACACACCAATTCGTTCAAGACATCAACGAAATGATTATTTGCAGTTTGAAATTTGTATTATACAGGTTTATAGTCTACTATGAATTTGGCAAAGAAATATTAACGAAAGGAAATATCTTAAATATCTTACCAAAATATTCCGTGGAAGCAGAAACCCATAAGGGTTGAAACGTGTAAAGCGTGTTCACAGCTTCAGAATATTCAGTGCGAACTGATTGGTTGAATGTTTCAGTGCTAAATACCGTATTTGGAAACCCCTCGCTCTTGTTGTTCCAAATATGGTACTTAGCAAATTGAATATTTAGAAGCTTGTTTCCCAGAACACAAGGAGCCGTTACACATTTCAACCCTTATGGGTTTCTGGTGGAAGTTAATAGATGAATTTCAATGCAGAGGAATCGAATATTATGCAGGGGGCGTAGTGGGATACCAGCATAATTATTAAACGTACACCTACTCATTTTTAGAAACAACGGAAATCACCGTATAAGAAATAGTCTGGAAATGTCAGGAAAATGTCAAGAAACCCACGCCTAAGTTAAACAGGTTCAGTAAATTGATGAATTCCATCGCAGGTGACAGCCTATTACAGCGGTGAGCAAAGGATTCATCTCGCTATTGAGCAACCTGAGATCCCGGGTTTGTTAAAGCTGGTGGCAAAACTGACCGACCCTCGTCGAAAAGCAAATGGTAATAAGTCTGCTGATGAGGATTTCTGGTGGGCCTGTGGTAGGTGTTTTTTCGAACGTCGCAAGAAATCAACCATAAAAGCCCACGTCATCCAACGAGTTTGCCAAAAGTCAATGGAAAACAAAAAATCTAGAGGAAAAGCTGTCAGGCGCCATCTCCGACGTCACTTCAGTTGCGACTTTGATGAAGAAAAGTCTAAAGAGTACTCGTGGAAAAACTTCCTTTCTGTTTAGAGAACTATGTTTGGGAGGACCCATCCTTTTACTGATTTTCTTCAAGAGTGATTTTTGCAGTTATGAAGACTACACAACAAATTTACGGAGGCGAAGAAGACCACTTTTTCTGATGTCGGTCAAATCCAGTCTCAGGTGGAATCCGTTTTTACCTAGGTTAAATTGGTGAGCCTCATTTTACCTGTTGTAGGACGAATGTACACTAGTAGTTTAAAGCGGCTATCAACCCCGCCACCCCCCACCGAAAAAAAAAGGACTGAAAACACCTACGCATCTCAACACTTATCCATCCAGTCACAACATTACAACATTGTATTGAAACAAAGAACTGTACTATGCACTTACCGGTACTCGAACTTTCTACTGAGGTCTATAGTCCTGTCGGTCTTCGACGTGCAATACAGAACAACGACGAACATTCTCAACCGAACACAGTTCTTTTGATTATTTACTTTTGTATAACAAGTCATTTTATAGCCATGTATAATGACCGAAACTAATCCTAATCTGACCTTACTTTTTCTCTAGGCTTAATTTAGGCTCCAAGAAAAGTTTCTTCAATTCATCTGAGTGCGTATTCAACCTAGGTAAAATGAGGATCACCAATTTTAATTAACCAAAAGGTAAAAACGGATTTAACCTGAGAACGGATTTTACCGGCAACATTTCAGGTTCGGTCGCGTAAAAATGCACGTGATGGGGACATTTGCATGAAGACGCCATTTGACTACAAGTACCAGGATCCTTCAGGTTTCGCTTGTCTCGTGCTAATTAGAGCTATTGTTATTTTTACTCTGCTGGAATACAAAATTTAAATAAGAAAGGAAAAGCAAACTGAATTCTGGTAGTTGTAGTCAAATGACGTTATCGTGAAAGTTGCCGATTGGATGTACGGGGATTTTGATATGCGTCAGGAAGTGCCCATGGCTGGGAATACAGACAGTTAACTTCCGGCCGAAGCGTCCCCTAACTTCCGGTCTCAAGTAAAGATAACCCTAACTCTTACACTCACCTTATTGTTGGAAATACATAGCAAATGCTTTGAGCGCTTTCTTTTTGTCACGACTGGCGGCCAGCCTCGTCCGTTTGAAAAGAAAATGCTACAATTTGAATTTGCATGATAATCGCTCGCATTCTTGTGGAGCAGTATATATCATCTTCGAAGTGTGTTAATCTGAAAGCGTTGTAGAGTTCCCGGTCTGGCCGGTCATTTCTGTCAAACGGAAAGCAGCCTTAGACTTAAAAGGGACACGTGGGACACGCGTGCATCAAAATACGTACTTTTCTGAGCATAAGTGGTAGAAATTTACTTATGTGAGGTCCAAATCCCTTTCTGATAACTGTTAAGATATATTTAATGGTGTTTCATAATTTAACTCCTTGTTACGCTTTGTAAATAGAAAAGCGGGTGCCTTTCGCAAGTTAAACCATCTTAAGGTAAAACACCAACTGCTGCCTTACATTGAAAAAAAAAAAACTTTAGGGCTGTTTACTTAGGGTGCTTTCCATTATGCCTGACCATCAAGTCCGAGACCAGTGGAACCAGCCAAGGAAAAATGGAACGACATTTTTCATCAAAAGTCAGTTTCCAACCGGACCTAAGTGTTCCATTTACGTTTCGACCGAAATTTCGGTTACATCATAGTGAAATGCGACTGGAAACGAGAATTTTTGTAAATGGATCGGCACGTTTCGGTCGGACCGGACCCACCGGTCATAGAGGACCACCTGCAGAGGTGGTCCCAAATATTCCGGTCGGACCGAACCGAAACGGACCTTTCCATTTGACTTCAGCCCGAAATTTCCGAAAATTGTGGCTTAATTAATGGAAAGCACCCTTGTATTAGCTGTTGTTTTGTGGTCATAATTATTGTAATGAATTATCAATCAGCATGACTGAAATAATTTCAGTCGCATTTCTTTATTATGAATGCGTACGTAGCCCTTCAAAGAATGCAGCATAGCATTTTCCACATTTGAACTCATTCGCGCTCAAAAATTGAGGATAAACGAGATTCTTAAATGTACATATTGTTTGCTTGTAAAATCTGATTTCCAGGTGGTCAATGAATCTTACTATACCTTCTTGGTATTCATATTAATTGTACCAACTGATGTAGCTGTATTGTAAGAGTATTTATTCGCTCCTTGACATTTGGGAAAATGAACCCAACGGAGCTTTAATTTGTTTGCAAGAAATTGACATTACAAAAATTCCATTACTACACTACTACTTCTATAATAATAACAATACTACTACTACTACTACTACTACTACTACTACTACTACTACTACTACTACTAATAATAATAATAATAATACTAATACTAATACTAATACTAATAATAACAATAATAATAATAATTATAATAATAATAATAATAATTCTGATCATAACCATAACCACAGTAATTGTACATAATAATAACTGCTATGATCAAAAGCACGTACGTGTATCACTATCATCATTAAAACATTTCTCGTATGAGTTTGAATATG
>NC_090870.1:18625950-18638450 GCF_036669935.1 Montipora foliosa | reverse complement strand
CAGTTTGGCAAAGTAGTATGGGTATTTTTATTTCCCTTCCTTAGGATTTCTGGGCGATGAATAGCAATGCTCCTATTGGCTAGTTGTATGAGCACACATAACTACCTTTTGTATTTTACTAAGTTTTGTGCAGGGTTGTGACGTGTGCTGTTAAAACATAGTGGAAAAGGTACCCTCTACTCCAATCACGAAGGAGTTTCTGACAGAGCAAAGACTTTCCGATCCCCGGCGTCCAACGATGAGAATTTTCCGAGGGTTTTGAGTGTCTTCGTTGGACAGAAACAACTCTCCGCATGTTTTTATCGCAACTGATCCATGCTGGCTTTCATGTTTTAAATAAGAGTCGTATATCAGGTGTCTTTCGCAATCCTTCAAAAAACTCTCTTTTGCTCTTCCGGTATAAATGACTACGTCCAGAAAGATGTCATCTAAGGGTATGTTGCCTTCCTCTTCTTCTATGCTACAATGAATCAGTGGCTCTAGAAACTCTGTTTCTTGTAAAATCAGTTTTTTCATGAATTTCCTGAAGCCAGCTGACGTCACTTGAGTTGAGCTCTGGTGGAAAAAATACTTTGAACAGAATTCTGAATCGAACGTGAACTTACTACAATGTGATGCGCGTGCTACAAGATAAATAATTTCTCCGAACACGAGACAGTTGAAAACAATGTTAACTATCAAAACCATTGTCATACAACTGTTCTTTTCAGATGCAACAGAATTGTAGCACTTTGATGTGTGAGAGAGATTTTTTGAAGAAGCGATGTTGTTGAATGATCTTGCCGTCGGTAAAACGCAAGCATATCCGGTTGGGAAGCCACCTGGATACAACACGAAGTTTTGCAGCAATGTAAACGCAATCCCTAAGACTAGACGTGTCGCTAGATGAAGGAGATAAACAGCGATAACTCGACGAGTTCTTATTCTTGGCCTTGGGCGAGGGTTTTCCGCATCGGGTGACATCGCGGCTTGTAGTCGGTCAACCCGAGATTTCACACAACACCACGAGTAAGCGAGGTACACCACGATCAGGGCAACAAAACACAAAAGGACAAACAGATACAACTGCAGAGAAGAATTGTACTGTTCATCGTACTTGTCAAAACATTGAGCTTGATAAAAATTCTTGTCGGGTAGGGTGCCTTCGAAATCACAAAGGAAAGTTCTCCGTTCGTTGAGTCGTAACTTACTTGTGATTCCTACAAACACGGCTCCCGTCAAAGACAAATAGGACTGCTACAATGTAGCCAAACAAACTGAAGCGAGAAGAAGTTAGAAACTCTTTCAAACTTTCCATTTTGACAAGAAGTGTGGTGTAGAGAAGTGGTTAAATGGCAAGTACACGTAGGAGCAAGAATATTTAAAAACTGATTTAAAAAAAAAGGTCAAAAAATATCCATGCAGGAAGAATAGTGACTGAAGAACAGGAAAAGCAAACGTTGAAGACGGAATCGCATTCATAATGCTGTCAAAAATCGATGCAAATTTTGAATAATTGCTTGAGAGTGACGTAGGTAAAAATATAAGAACTGAATAAATGGTTGGGTGAAAATGGACTTGTCCGTCATCTTACTCGATATTCTTCCAGTGTATATCGATTAATCAAACATTCGGTTGAAGCACTGCCAAAACATTTGCTTCGTTTGAGAGTTTTCTAAGAAGAAACTACGGCACGTGCTACAGAAAAGCCATTTAATCCGCGTTGCAGATGTTTTCTCAAACAAGACTTGCGTCCGGTGTGCTGTTGAATGTTAATCACATTTACAGCCCCAGGACCCCAGGGCCCCTCACGACCCACGACCCACGACCCACGACCCACCCACCCACGCCATTTAGCCTCACCCTCATAACATTTGTCAAAGTGGCTGTGGAACCACGAGCCGTAGGCGAAAAAAAACTGACGTCAATTTGTTTTTACAAATAACAAGACCCCAAAGTGGTCAAATTTCGGGAATAAATGAGGGGAAAAGACACGCCTTAACCTTGCCGTAAACAAAGCTAAGTGAATTTAATTCAAAATGACGCGAACATTCTCAGTAGCTTTTCTCGCTTTTTGATTGGCTCCTTACGAAAGTCAATAAAACCCCATTTGTTAAAACGTTAACAGTTTGACAGCTGAACGTTGAACTGTTGAAAGCTTGCATAAATTAAAATGTTATCCGTCTGTACTCTTATTGATGATGAAAATAAACCAACCAGCTTGCGAGAAATTAGACAGTTATTGTAAAATAAAATAAAAATACTACTTTTTGAGTGCCTACGAAAACCTTTCATTTATCTACTCATTGCAATAACAAATTGAAGGCAGGAAATAACCATGGTGTTTTCATCAACTACATCATGTAGTCATGAAAATAGTTAGGAATTCAAATGTTTGATGATGTTTGGAGTTTACAATGCCCACATTAAGGTGAAGGGATTCTCTTTTTCACTAAAGTATATAAGTACGATTATTATATCTCATTCTGTATATTTATATTAATGATAACTGTTGAAACAATAATCATCAATAATTTCACTTATGCACTTCATGTACACTACCATCATTAGTCAGAACCTTATAAACATATAATAACTTTGAATACTAGCAGTTATAAATCAAGAGAAAATGAGGCGACAGAGAAGGAGGCTCCCGGTCCAGCCCTTGGGATATGTCATGTCCACGAAAGTTATTTTTAGACGAGCGGAAGTCTTCCGAGACGTCCGCATGCTGGCCAACCTCGGTCCGATGTTTGAAAGAAAATATATATTCATGAGCCTTCCACGTGCGCCATCATTTTCTCTTTTCACTAAGAACCTGAGAGCGAGGCAAGACTGCATGCGGACGTCTCAGAAGACAGACTTTCGCTAGAACAAAGACTTCCGCTCGTCTAAAAATAACTTTCGTGGACATAACATATCCCGGCCAACTCCTTGTGCCTCCCTCTCTGTCTCCTTATTTTCTCTTGTTATAATGCAGAGAAAATTTGCTGGAAACGCCAAAGAAGTGAAAGCACTGTGCTAAAAAGTTAGCACATGCTGCCTAATAATTTCACAATAATTTTTACTACTTTAAATTTTTTTTTCAAACTTTTCAATTATAATTTGCTGTGTTTAAATTTTCAGCTAGATCAATTATACTTGGTTTTGATTTTTAGTTCTAGTGTAAACCAATTCATTTCCATCAGTCAGTCACTCAAACAGACAGATAGACAGACAGACAGATAGACAGACAGACAGACAGACAGACAGACAGTCAGTTAGTCAGTCAATCAGTCAGTCAGTCAGACAGACCGTTTTCCAAATTTCATGGTTTCCTTTACGAATTTTTAAAAACAATACACCTAGGACTTTGTGTCAAAATACAGTTTGCTCTCTTGTCCTTTTTGGAGGAAAAATTATACAAAACATAACTAAACTGATTAAACTGCTTACAAACAGACTGAGAGGCGCTAGAGGAAAAAAAAGGAAGAAAAAAGAAAAGAAAAACAAATTAAAACAACAACAAGAACAGAAAAAAAATGAAAATTTCCTCCAAATCCGCGCCATCCGCCCTTTCCTCCAGATGCATGGAATGTTGCTGATCCAGTGAAAGTTTTGAAATGCAAACTAGCCAGTAAAAAACCAAGCCCCTCTGCAAATATCAACATGTACAAGAAATGTCCGGGGATGGGGGATACTCTCAGAAAAAAAAAATTGGGTGGGGGCGTGATCTTAGCTTGGTGGCATCTTCACACAAATTAGCCCAATGATAATCTTCATAGGACTTTTCTCTTGCCTCCCTACTTTCCCTTGCGCTTTCCTCCAGTCTCTTCTTTTGTTTGACCTCCATGACCTCAAGATGCTGGAGATAGTCAACCACAAACTTTGGTTGCACAATGAATTTGTCTCCAAATCTAGCTACGCTCTCTGGGTCAGACAAAACTACGCTACCACTAGCATGCGCCTCTTTCAACTGGACTCTTGGTTGCCAATCGTCTGGATCACGCCCCTCATTTGGGGTCTGCTGACAAGGAAGGTAGTGGTACTTTGGAAGGCAGGCATGATCATATCTGCGTTGCAAATCCCCTTGCAAAAGAGCTTCCCAGTTGTCTTCTTTATCCTCCCTCCCTGACAATCCCGGAAGCATGCATAAACGTTGAAGATGTAGCAGCAGTGTTGCTAACACGGGATGCAGCATTCATCGCTCACCTACTGCAATCAAACTACTTCAGCAACGCGGCAGGAAGCAGGCTGATTACCAACCTTAAGCCAGAAGTAAGAAACAGGATGTATTGTTTCCGGCATCCTGAAGATTATAGCTCAAACGTCGGAGACACGAACAAAGATGAAGAAGAAAACGACGCCGAAGAAGAGGAAGAAGGGGAAGACAACGAAGAAGAACAGGAGGAAGAAGAAGAGGAAGATAGCGACGACGAGATCAAAGAGAACGTCTAAAATGATGAATTGGACACCTTGTAGTAGTTTCATGCCCCTCCCATTACATTTCTCAGAAAAAGCCTTGGTAACGAGGTCAGTTCCAATTACAGGACTCAAATTATTGGTCTTTGTTTAATATGCGCTTGACAACAACATTTTTATGAATGAAAAGAAAGTTGTTACTATTCAAGACTGTTATTATGGTACGTTCACTGTTATTATAAAATATATAAAAAGCTGTTGAGAAGTTTTCTTGAATACCCTGGAAATGTTTAAATAAAAGAGGTCGTTTTTTTCCTCAATTTGTAAAATCTCTTATCCTATTTTTAATCTAATTTTTTTCGTCCAACCCCCCCTTTTCCTTCATTTTTTTTCGGCTGGCCCCCCCTTTCAAGCCAATTTTTTTTTTAGTGCCCCCCCCCCCCCCTTCTCATAAAAAATGCACGGTCCCTTATTTGAACAAATTTCATATTTCTTTCTAAAACAACTGATGAATTAATATCTATCTAATTGTAAACCGGTTTTCCATGCTGTATTAGAAGAGGTCAACTGGCTGATGTATGCAGATGGAGAGCTTCTCTGCAATCTACGTACTTTTCTCAATAAAATTATATACATTATTTTTCAACACAACTCAGCAGAGCTTGGTTCTCAATCGAAAGAAGCAATCATGATATTTTTCTTTCTCAGTCATGGCATTTTGAGTTATTTTGTTCACAAACAAAATTACCTTTAAATTGAAAGAAACTTGAAAATAATAGTTTACCAAGACATTAAAACGCGAAAGAGATAGCTGCTTGACAGTTATTCTGTACTTGTCGTCAAATGCTTGAATGTGGTTCATATTCGAAGAATATAATATATGTATGCTTTGCCCACGCTGAGCGCATGAGCCGTAGTCAAACATGGTACTTTTCAAGATGCGCAAACAGTGACTTACTTCACTATATTCGTGAAAAGCTTATTAGATGCCTCGTTTTCTCTTTGTTATTTCATTCAGGTGTTGTCGAGCATGTTTCCTCAGTAATAGCTGCATGGCAGTAATTCTGTACTCTCGTCAAAAGCTTGAATGTAGTTCACATTCGATGAATATATGGCTTGCCCTAGCTGAGCGCATGAGCCGTAGTCAAACATGGTAACATTGTGTTAATGAAAGGTCCTTAAGTGACAGCTGACTAGCAAAATCAAAGGTCTTAAGAAAATGAAGTACAATGTTAACATCCCAAATCTGCGTGTAACTTAGGGAGGGCAGGCCTCAATTCATAAATCACCTTTAAGCAGCAACAAACTAAAGGATGTTCCCCAAATTTGCTGCCATCATTCAGGGTGACAATTGACGATAACACGGAACGGGCGGCGTTAACGGCTCTGTAGCCTAAACCGGAACGAAGCAGGATCACCAAAAACTCAACACCCTGGTTTAAACTAGGCCGAAAAACATCAACAGTATTCTGATTACAGTAGCTTAGCCATTTTGTTAAATATGTTTGGTATTTGCGTAGTAGCTCCTTAGCACTTTGTGATAGATCATAGTTATCTAAGCTGTCCCTGATAAGAGGAAAACCATAAAATTGAGCTTGTGCCACAGAGGGTGAATCTCCTCGGGATGGCTTGGAAGCCTGAGGAGATCCTTTCTGGCTTTCAAGATTACCCTTTCCTTCGTCAACATTTGTGTTGCTTTGGGATACCACCCTTGCGTAGGCCAGTCTGGGAGGATGCAAACACACCTGTGGCTTTCTCTGCTACAGGACAGCTGAGATCACAATGAAGGGAGGAAAGGCATAGAACATAAGGCTACACCAATCCAATGTAAACGTATCTATGCCAAAGGGAGATGGATCGGGTTTGAAGGACACATATTTTGGAAACTGGGTATTGATATGTGACGCAAACAGGTCAATTTCTGTGGTAGTCTAACTCTTTAAGTGTGCATCATGTAGAGAGGATGTCATTAACATCCATTCTGCTCCCTTTTGATTGCGGCGAGATTCAAAGTCGGCAACAAAATTTTGTGTAGCGGGTATATGAGCTACACCATTCCCAAATTTCCTTTGCCATAAAATTGCAAGAACGAGAATGGCTGGTTCCCATATGATTGATTGCACTAACAGCTGTTGAGTTGTCAGTCATAATTTTTATGTCAGTATTAGATTTTACATAAGGAAAGGTTTTCAAAGCCACGAGAATGGCATAAATTTCAAGATAGTTTAGTACGGCACCCCAGCCGAGAAGAGATGCATCGGTAGTTATTGTATACTGGGGCTTGTCATGTGATACAGTATTAAATGCATTTTCTACATTAGCTATCCACCATTTCAATTCCTTTGATGCCTCCTTTGATAAGGACATGTATGCGTCACCCCTGTTGGTTTTAAGGGCTTGGGATATGTCACCTTCCAAATTCCTATAGAATAAAGGCCCATACGTAGCCCCAGGAAAGCTGGCCACTATTTGCCTAGTCACAGGGTATTGTAGTAAGTGCACAAGATCGCTTCAAATTGACCGCTTTCTCTCAAGGATGGCACAGTTTTCTAATTATGGCTAGCGAGTTTTCTAATTCTCGATAGCGAGTTTTCTAATTCTCGCTAGCGAGTTTTCCAATTCTGGCTAGCGAGTTTGCTAATTCTCGCTAGCGAGTTTTTTAATTCATTCCCAGGACCTGCTCTGATAGCGTTACCCATAGGTCTATGCCCTCTATAGGTGCGGTTACACTAGTCCTCTTGCCCATGGGAAACCTTGGGGTTACGGCTGGGGTTGGGTTTACCCTGGGTTATGATCGACTCCCCATTTGCGGTTACACACTTGGAAATTACGAAAGGGGAAGGTAAGCAAGCGTTGGCCTGCTTTGGTGGGAAACTTACCTTTAAGATAAGACAAGATGAGATTTATTAGTTTTTCCACTAAATGGTTTTTGAAAAACTAATTACAATACAAAATACATTAAAATTAAGGATCTTAAAAAAAAATAAACATCAAAGATCTGCATGTAAACATCGAAGATCTACATCTGAACGACAAACTTTTCTTTGGCTTATTTTTGGTAATTGTCACGTCGGTGCTTCTCTTAAACTGTCCACCTCAATTAAGTTCAGCGATTCATCGCTTCATTTTAAGACGACAACAAAGACGTCGACTTCAGTTACGCTTTCTCTAGTCCTTGCAACTCTCCAATTTATAATTTAGACGTCGACTTGCTGCTGGCCAGAAAAGGCGTGCTTGGGTATTTCCACGTCCGCAGTTGTTTACACAGTTCATCACAGCATGTATTTTCCTCGCGTTCGGCAATCTTGTGATTGGTTGAGCAGCTTTGGGGTTTTGTTAACCATAAGATTTACATCTGGAACTGTCATGGGCAATTCTTTTGTTCTTTTTGACGTATCCATGGAAATTTCCCACAGGAAATTTTCCTTTGGGCAGATCGGTTACACATAAAAAATTGCTTCCCCGTGGGAAAAAGCCACCGTTACCCAAGGGCAAAATGGCTAGTGTAACCGCAGCTTATGTCAAGCGTTCTGGTTCTTCGTTCTCCAACATGGCGACAATTGAGGAGGAACTTCGGAATTTCTTCATAGGCTTTAACGAAATTTTAAAACAGTTAAGAGTCTCGTGACGTCAATCCTGCGACTGAATACTCGGAAAGAAAACTAGAGAATTATGTCACTATTCTTTTCGGGATGATCTGCCAAACTGAAAGCGGTGAAAGATCAGAGCATCAAAGCAACTTACTGACGCTTCTGAGAGCGCTTTATGAACTGACGTATGGGAAGCTGGAGATATTATCGAGTCAAATACAAGAGCAGTCATGTCTTCAGCAGAAGTCGTCTTATTATCCTCAACTAGAAAAGACTGGTGGTCGGCCCAAGTTCTCACTAACTAAAGAGCAGCTTGTGAATCTTCGCGAGGCTGGTTTAACGTGGGCGAAAATTGCCGTGTGTCTGAATGTTAGCGAAAGAATTTTATACAGACGAGTTTAGGAATTTGAAATTGATGGAAAATTTTCAGATCTATCAGACGAACTGCTCAAGTCCATCATGGCATTAACCCCTCGAGCGGGTGAAAGCTACATACGCGGGAGTTTGAGGGCAGCGGCGTGCGAATCCAGCGTTGGAGGATACGGGAAAGGCTTAATTCCATAGATCCTGTGGGCAGAGCAACTCGAAGGAGTAGTGCAATTCGAAGGCGAGTTTATAATGTTCGTGTACCAAATTGCTTGTGGCACATTGATAGTAATCATAAATTGATAGCATGGAGAATTGTAATTCATGGGTGTATCGATGGGTACAGGAGGATGATTACCGATCTAAACTGTGCCACCAATAACCTTGCAGCCACTGCTTTTCAACACTTTAGTGAGGGCGTCCAGACATATGGCTTTCCAAGCAGGGTGAGAGGTGATTGTGGTGTGGAGAATGTTGAAGTAGCCAGGTTCATGATTTCAAATCGTGGAACCAATCCGGGAAGTTTCATAACTGGAAGAAGTGTACACAACACCACGATTGACAGGCTCTGGAGAGAAGTAAATCGTGTAGTTACCAAGTACTGCTCAGCTATATTTAGGCACATGGAACACTATGAGATTCTGGATTCTACTTTTAAATTGGATATCTTTGTCCTCCATTGGGTTTTCTTACCTCGAATAACCAGGTCTCTGGAGGAATTTACAGTACAGTGGAATTATCATGGAATTAGGACAGTCGGACATACCTCTCCACTAGTCTTATGGAGTTATGGTATGGTTTCCCTGAGTGCCATTGATGATACCTTAGCAGATCTCAACAGTTATGGTATTGATTATGAAGTTCCCATTGAAGACAGCTCAGATGGTGCCATTGTAGTTCCCCCAAACCAGTTTTTTCTCACAGAAGAAGAGAAAACAGAACTGTTTTCAGGCATTAACCCATCAACAGATGATGGAGATTCTGGTATAAGGCACTTTTGTGATGCACGTTCTCGAGTTATTAATAGTCTTGTGCAGTAGAGCATTTGTATAAGTTATTGTAAGTAAACTCATTTTTTTTTTGTATAAAAACAATTTTTATAACAACGTTGCAGCCGAGATTAACCAAAATTATTAAGAACATTCCTCAGGCTGAGAGTCGATTAAGATCGTTTTCATTTTATTCCTTTGTATTTTAAATGAAAACATAAATAAAGGTAAATAAATGTAAATGAACCCAAATACTTAAGGGCATAGTTTGAATAACATAACAATGATTTTCTTATTGCATGATACACATCTCAGTTTGTTATTCAAGAACATCTTAAGAAAGTTTTCAGCCTCACATTGCAAAAATATATGAGGACGTTCAGTCTCAGATCCAAAATTAAACGTTCTTACATGTATTAAAAAAAGACTGTACATGTAGTGAGACGTTCTTGAAATGGGAAGACCAATATAGTATCCTTCGTACCTCACTTCAGCAATTCTTTTTTCTTTTTTTTTGGGGGGGGGGGGGGGAGGGGACAAAACCTTATGGGTCTGAGGCTAAGGGATAATGCCAAACTGTGGTCTTTGCTTAAATTTTGCTTATGTTGAACTCTTTTCCCTTATTCACTGGGTCATTCAACTGTGTTTTCATCTTTGTTACTGGATCCTTAGGTTAGCTAATGTCAGTATGCCGAAACTTTGAAGCAAAACATCGTCTGTTAAGGGTGTCCATTTCAAATAACAAGTCATGAACTTACATGTAGTATTACCGGTAAATTATATTACTGATATGCCTTTTAAACATGCATCCAAAGAAGACACTACCCACATCAAACCCTTGCTAAATATAAAATCAAGTTTAATAAAGGTAACTGTAAATTCTTGATGCTGTGACAAAAACCTTGGGATTTATGAAAGAAACGCAAATATAATAACGTAATTACAACTTTAAGGACACCACATCAGTACTATTGTGCTTGAACAAAATTTGCTCATTGGCAAAATCCATTTCTGCTGTGACAGCAACTTTAAATGTCACTTGGGACATGTCTGACCCCCAGCAGCTATGAAAGAGAAACATGAATTTGAACAAATCTCTTCACAATAACAGGAATGCTATCAATAACAGTTACTGATGTCAACAGTGACAGAACCTTCATACACAAATATGTTTTGACAGTTTTTATCTTAGAACAAAACACCAGGTGAGAGCTGAAAATATACTGTCCAGTTTTAACAAATTCCAAGTACAACATTGTCACAAAAATAGAAAGAGGTTCCAGTTCTCTCTCTTTTGGAAAAAATTACTCCCCTTAAAGTGCACCGATTTGTCATCAACCCAATGAACACAATGCAGCAATAAAAAACATCATCCTTGAAAGGTTACGTTCATTTCTTTGAACACACGACCTTTGTAGTGAGAGGCATGAGTATATTCCTGAATTGACATCAAAAACTACTCTAATAATTTATGCATTGTAAAGCAGTTTTTGACTCACAGCTCTTACTAGCTCTGCCATGGGCCCAAACAAATGCCTCTTTTTACTTCATGTAGTTTGTATGGTACAAAAAATGAAATTTGGAAGAGGAAACCACCAAATTTCTTTGTTATGGGTGCAGGTAGTTATTTTAGCAACAAAATATATTTGGAGTTAGGTGCACTTTAACAGTCAAATGAAACAAATCTCACAACTCCAAGTTACTTTTTCCCAAAAAAGGCACTAGAGAATGCACAGTCATAAATTTCAAAGAGTTCTTTGTCATTTGGTAGAGAAGCTTGACCAGAAAAACATCTAGGTAAATGCAGTATATTTGAGCAAGTGTTGGCGACCGGAAGAAAGCACCACACACGGCTGTCTGTAGCTGTAATAAACTGTATACTCGGTGAGATGTTGAAACCCATGCATGGCTCCTCATCTGTTCCAGTTACAAACTGGAAAATGTGGTTGAGGGTGACAGATTCCCTCAGCCCACTTCCTGCTTGCTGGCAATACCTCAAAAATGCCTGGTAGGTCACATTCACATCTCTGCGGGCATTAGATCCTTCTTCTGAAAATGTAGGTGCAAGTAGTGATATCAGTTTGCGCCTTTTTACAGCATTGATGGATGAGATGCACGAAAAAGATGTAAAAAGGTTGGAAGAGCATTTCCAATATGGTAAATTCCCACTTTCTGAAATCCACTGCGAAGCTTGCCAATGCACTCATGAGAGGGTTCTCCAGATCCAAAACGTTCCTGAAGATACTCTTCAGACAAAAATCTCGGAATGTTTCCATTCTGAAGGACACTTAGTGCCATCATAATGCATGCAAAAACATAGTCATCTGACAGGTGTTCCTTTAGCCCATGGTCAAAGAAGTCCCTCTTTATTTGTTGAAGACATAACCGGAAAAATTCTCTCCTAGGCCCCCCTGCATCAACAGCACCTTCCCCATAAAAAGAGACCTCTAAGGTAAGCCTGGGATTTTCCACTACCTCAAATTCCTCCTTTGCACTTTGAAAGATGTCTTCTCTGTTTACAAGGATGAAGTTTGTGTCTCCTTCCAGTGGTTCAGAAGGGTCTGTAACATCCAAAGGACGATCAACCAGTAGGAAACGTTGAGCACATCTTAATATCTCCACAGGATTTTCAACCCTTCTTTGTAGGCAATAATCAATACATGAATTAATAGCTGATTCCAAGGAAGCAACACCTAAGGGTGGAGTCTGATGTAACCTGGGGTCTGGGTCTGCTTCATTTCGACTATGTTCATCCAACACTACCACAGCTGGTGGAAGAGAAGTGGAAGCTGAGGATGGTGTCTGAGGCACACTTTGATGTGGTTCTATTATTAACTCCTGTCCAGGTTCTTCAACTGTCAGGACTGTTGGTAATGGCTCTATCAAGTAAGCAACAAAATTAAAAAAGCACTTAATAATCACAGCACATTACTAATACAAAAAGATGGCTATCCCAGAGCCTTGCTTTGGTGGCTCTTGAAGTCTCAGCAAACTGAAATCTGAAGATGCAAGTGGCACTGGGGTGAAAAAAAAAACCGCAGTAATGAGTGAACAATGCAATCTACTGGTAAACATCAGTTTCAATTAGTTGAACACAACAAAGTTATATTTAATCTGATCTGCTTGAAGAAAGATTTATTTATGGTAGGGATTAATGTTTTAAACATTAATTTTT
>NC_090870.1:18618450-18620950 GCF_036669935.1 Montipora foliosa | reverse complement strand
AAATTTCAACCTGATGAGTCACGTGGACACTGTAAATCAGTATTTCGAATGGTCTGATGACAATTGTATGCCATGTGACTTAAAGAAATGCAAAGAGTTATGCCTTCAGAAAAAATGTAACACCAATTGCAGTAACGCCCAGATAGATCACAGGTAGATTCCCTTAAGATTTTAGAAGTAACCTTTCAAAGTAACTGTAGGTTCACAGAGCACGTACGCAGCAAGTTGGTAGAAGCAAACAGGTGCCTGTTTGTAATTAGACGTCTCAGGAAAGAGGGATACAATCAGGCAGATGCAGACCATCTGTTTGCTTCTATTTTACTGCCTAAAATTACTTATGGTCTCAGCGTTTATGCAGCCTCAAGCCCCGAGCTCACTACTGTCCAGAATTTTCTCCGTAGGTGTTACAAGCGCAAGTACATTTCATATGCAATAGATGTTAATGAATTGATAGATAAGTCTGACAGGAGCATTTTTAAAAAGATAAAGCGGAAAAATTGTAACCATCCTTTATAAGAAATTATGCCTAAGATTAAACAGACTTCACTGAGGTTAAGGAACCCTACCAGCTTTTTACCAAGAATTCACACGGAACGCTTTAAGGCTTCTTATATCAATAGATTGTATTTTAAGTATAAACTCTTCTTGTAGATAATAGATAGATAATAGATTTTTAATGAATTTGAATATAATTTGAAGGGTATTGTGTATTTATAAATTTATTATATGGTAGTTTTTTAATGTATTTATTCTACAATGTTATTGGTATGTATTTTTACCGATATTATTTTTTATAATAATAAAGACATGAATTTGTTCACATGTAAATCGTCAATCTCTGGCACAATACTCTTGAAAATTTGTTATTAAACGAGGTTTCATATTTGTATGTTATCTCCATAGAATATTTGTATGCTATTCTTAGTTTGCGAAATGAAGTCATTCAGTGCAGATTCTAACTCGGACAAATTTGAACGAGCCAAAACTGAAATAACCACAAAAGTACTTTTTCAGAGTTAAATTCAACTTCCATAGAAGCTCCTTATTCTCACATTCCCGTAAGCAGCCAGCTCAATTTCAATATATCTCCTTCCCGAGGGTTTCCATTCTCTTTGAACACTGAATGTGGACCATTTTTTGCCAAGGTTTTGGCCAAGTTACCGGAACAATAACTTAAATCAACCTTTGTTCAATAGTATTGATTGCCAGAGTTACAGTCAGTGCAACTCTATTTTGATTTGTTCACAGTGGAACTACGTAACGTAAGGCCTGTTTGTAGTATCCGCTCGCCGAGATCCAGACCTGAGCCGGCAATCCTCTCTAAAAAAATTTTCATGAACGCCCCATTTGTCGCAAGCCTGGCTGCTTGATCACAATTTATTTTTGGATTTGTTAGTTCCAGACTCATCTCACAGAGCTTAAATGGACCTTTATTTCGAATTTAAAAATACGTACATCTTTTATCATTTTCTTAACTTTGAAGGAAATTTCAAGTTTTATAATTCCCAATTGAACGTATTTCCCTTTAATCGAGAAAACTCAGTGGAAAGGACGCCTGAGAACATTCTGAATTCTCGGGAGACGGTGAAACCGTTGATGGTCTTGGATTTTCCCGACATATAAAAAATATCGTCAGAATCCTTTGTAATCGTGTTACTGAAACACGGAGAGTTCTTTTTCTCATCGCTATTTAATTTAAGGGCTGGCGTCAATGTACATCTTTTTATTTTATACCGTTCCTTTAATTAAGTTAACGCCCTCAGATGATGACCTGATTCCGTGAAAGTTGACGCCTCAAACGATTTGCGATGGTAGATTAATGGAATACAATGGGAATGAAATGTTGCAAGGAACTGGGCATCATACAGGAGTTTCACTCCCGTTTCTTAGCTGGATACCCCACCCTTTTTTTGGTTGCTAAGAGCGTGTGGCTCTTTATGATTGGCTGGGAAATTTGATCACAGATCCTTGTTTACTTTTGTTTTGTGTTGTTTGATTAATTTTGTTTTTTTAACGTACAACTCAGCAGCCTGCGTGGCGGGCGTTCGAAGAGGAAGGGAAAGGGCGGCGGGATAGCACCCTCCTCGTTCTTCAACCGATTCTCCTTTCCCTTACCCTTCGAACGCTTGCCACGCAACAAAAGCAATTTAAAATTCACGATGTTTTTTTTAAGTTTTAAAACTTGTTTCTCTGTTACAAACCTCATCGTTGGTTACAAAGCGTTTGAAAAAATCGTTAGCGCTAGAACAACCAAGCGATACATCACTCACTACGCTCACGCTGCAAAACACATACATGTATAGACCTTTTCACGGTTTCTGACGGGTCCACTCAATGATGCATGCAATTATACACCTATTTCTCTTACTTGCACTTTAAGTAAATCATTGAGAAATTACCTTATGGCCATCTCTTCACCCACGTGCGTGACAACCTCAGCCCGCACCAACACGGCTTTGTCCACGGCAAGTCGTGTCTCTCTAATCTTTTGGGAACAGTG
>NC_090870.1:18558450-18613450 GCF_036669935.1 Montipora foliosa | reverse complement strand
TTACAAAATAAGAAGCATAATTTACTAAAATAGATTCACTATTTTCAAAATTAGAAGCATCATTTACTAAAATAGAGGCACCATTTTCAAAATTAGAGGCACCATTTACGAAAACAGAGGCACCATTTTCAAAATTAGAGGCACCATTTACGAAAGCAGAGGCACCATTTATGAAAATAACAGAGGCTGAATTTTGGCGGTAATGGCACCCCATAATCCTTTTGCCTAACTTTGAAAACACACCACACTGTTTCAGTGTTCAGAATAGAGGAGCTGGAGAACGCGCATAACGTTTCTGACGGTCAATCCTTAAACGATTGCATGAACTCGGCAGCCGCGGTTTTTGGCTCAATGGACGATCCTACTCCGCTGTTTGGTGGCAATTCTGTGTTCTTCTTTATTCTCTCAGTTGTTGGATTTTCGATGGCAATAATCACTGTTTCAGCAAACTCGACTTTGTTGTTTATAATTTTCAGAGACACTCGCCGTTTCCTACAGACGCCTCCGTCATTTCTGATCACCAACCTATGTGTTTCGGATTTAATTGTGGGTTTAGTGGTGGATAACCTTGTGGGACTGAAAGATGTTTACAGGTTTCATAATCTGACTGTACCTGACCACCTGGACCCGATACTTCGCCTTTTTCTCGGATTGTCGTTGTTTGTCAGCAGTGGGACTATCATCGCGTTGTCTTATGATCGATTTGTTGTTGTAATGCACCCCCTGAAATACAAGTCTACCGTGACAGTTGAGAGAGTGAAGATTTTTATTGTTCTGTTGTGGTCAACCTCTCTGGCGTTCTGTGTCCTTCCAGTTGTAAAAATTCCAGAAAAAATTCTTGCGATCGTCGTTGCCCATATTCACGCTTCACTGCCAGCCGTTGTGTTAACAGTTATGTACTTCAAGGTCTTCGGAGCCCTGGAAGAAAGAAAACGGGAACTGCGAGAAGCTGGGATCACCTCAGAAATTAAGCCCAAAAAAGTTTTGGATCGGGAGCGAAAGATGGTTCTGACGATTCTTATTGTGCTGGTGTTATTTTACGTGACATACTTACCCGAGTTTATCGCGTTACATGTACTTCATTTCTGGCCGCCCAGTGCAGGATCCCCTGTTTTTCGGATGGTGGAGATCGTTTCGGCTCGGTTTCTTTTCCTGAACTCTGCCATGAATCCATTTGTGTATTCCTGGAGATTGCCAACGTATCGAAAAGCACTTATAGACAACTTCACATCTTGGAAACTCTATCTTAGCCAAATTTGTTGTAACGCACGAGTCAACATACTCTGTTTACAACAGGAAACAAATAAACAATGACTTGTTCAACTGATTCAAGTTCTGAAATGTGGTTCATGAAATTAAAACAAGCCAATACTGAAAGTAAGTCAGTTTCAGCCAAAATCAACAACCTTCAAAAAAGTGCATCTAACCATCTCCTGAAAGAATTGTAAAAATAGAAAATATCATGCAAATCAGTAAATGTAATTACCTTGAAATAATAAAAGATGACTGCTTATACATCCTAACAACTGTCTTATTTGCTTACTTCTTATTTACCTGGTGCTTACTACTTCATGTTGCGCATGACAGGTGGAGGAACCCAACAATCTTCAAATTTTGGGAGCATGCTGCCTCTTTTTACTGATCGTCTTGATGCCAATAGAAATCACAACAATAAATTACATCAGATCAGTGTCAGATCCATTCAGCAAACACTACTTGATCCAAAATTTCTGGAGGACACGCCAACTGTACATCATTTTTTACAAGCAAAAACACCTTAGTAGTACGGAGCCCGCAAAGGGCCATGACAAATAATAATGAATGGCGAGTTATGTGACGAGTTATGAGACGAGCTACGTGACGAAATATATAGCCAGTTATTTGACGAATTATGTGACGAGTTATTTGACGAGTTATGCGACGAGTTATGTGACGAGTTATGCGACGAGTTATATGACAAGCTATGTGACGAGTTATATGACGACTTATTTGACGCGTTATGCGACGAGTTATATGACGAGTTATGTGACGAGTTATATGACGAGTTATTTGACGAGTTATGCGACGAGTTATGGGACGAGCTATATGACGAGTTATGTGACGAGTCAAATGACGAGTTATTTGACGAGTTATGTGACGAGTTATATGACGAGTTATTTGACGCGTTATGCGACGAGTTATATGACGAGTTATGTGACGAGTTAAATGACGAGTTATATGACGAGTTATGTGACGAGTTATATGACGAGTTATTTGACGCGTTATGCGACGAGTTATATGACGAGTTATGTGACGAGTTATTTGACGAGTTATTTGACGAGTTATTTGACGAGTTATAAGACGAGTTATGTGACAAGTTATATGACGAGTTATTTGACGAGTTATGCGACGAGTTATATGACGAGTTATGTGACGAGTTATATGACGAGTTATTTGACGAGTTATGCGACGAGTTATGGGAATACTAGCCCGTAGAAGCATCCACGGATGTATAGATGGCTATAGTAGGCTCGAGGTTGGAATGTCTATCTTAGAAATTCCAACCTCGAGCCACATTATTCGCCTACTATAGCCATCTATACATCCGTGGATGGAAAATCCAAAAGGTTTTAGTTTATCATACCCGTCTATGTGCCAAAGAAAATTTGGCCCTCTTCCCTTATACTGACGCCTTTGGAGTCTTTGTCTTTCACTTAGCTTGAACTTACGGCCTCTTTTCGAGGAACTTCGTAAACGCGAGGGAGTGCTCCTATTTCCTTTGGAAATTCTTACAACACTAGCTGTTGAAATACCACAAAAATCAGCAACTTAACGAACGGAAAGTCGTTTAACCCGGCTTAAGTAAAAATGCTCTTGCCCGTGTCACATTATCGATACAGTGTTAAGGCCATAGATGTTATTCATAAATGGCGGTCAATTTATAATTCTTTTGTCGAAGTGCAAATTAGCCTACCAAGCCTCGATACCATACAGTGAATTGAAAAGAATTCTTGCTCTAAAGTGAGGCCTGGTAGGCTAATTTGCACGTGGACAAAAGAATTATAAATGTGACCGCCATTTATGAATAAGGTCTATTACGCTAGTGCAGCTTTTCTTTCGTAATTCTTCCTTCTTAGCAACAAATCAACTCTTTATAGCAATTTTATAAGAAAAGAAACGTGCTTGAACTTCTTTTCATTGCGAAAGTCCCACAAAACAACCGTTACAGAACACATTAGTAATGGCGCATTTTCTTATCTGAAACGCGTCATTCAACATTCATACAACCTCGGTCATAAATAGTTGTAACACCTCTCTTGAACAGCCAGTAACTCGCATCAAAGCTACTGATAACGCAGCCCTCCTCCTCCCTCCCTTCAATGTTGCGGTTCTCGGTTAGTTCTTGCACTGGAACCCATAAACATCAAAATTGAAAGGGGAGGAGGGAAACATTTCTATCAGTGTTACAACATTTGTGACCGAGACTGTGGCCTATCCGAAAGACCCCCCGGATATACTCAATCACACAGCCAGAGATTTCGACGTGGAAGGAGGGGGGGCGTTAACTGCTATCAAACTGCTATCATACTGGTCACAATGGGGAAGACTGTTTCTCAGGGACGGTCTGGTGTTTAGATGTTGGGAACACGCGAAGTGGCAGGCTAAGAGATTTATCCTCAAATCTGCTTGCCCGAGAGAATCGTGTCACAAGTGTTGTGCGCCTTGCACAACGATCCTTCATCTGGCCGCCTTGGCGTCTCTAAGACTCTGGAGAAAGTGCGGAGGAGATTTTATTGGCATGGCGTGCGGGAAGACGTCGAAATGCATGTAAGAAGGTGTGTTCCATGTGCTGAAGTCAACAACCCTTCCAAGCTGCCAAAGGCACCCCTCATAAACGTGAAGGCCCCCTACAAAGGGTCGCAATAGACATTGTAGGTCCCACACCAAAATCTACTTCTGGCAATGAATGGTTGCTGGTGGTCTCCGATCATCTTACTAAGTTTTCTCAAGCCTTCCCAGCGAGAAACACCTCAGCGGTCACACTGGCGAAGAAGGTGATGGATGAATACATATGCCGTTTCGGGTGTTTCGAGGGTTTGCATTCTGATCAGGGAGCTAATGTGGACGGAGCTGTGTTCAAAGGACTGTGCGATTTAATTGACGCAGCGAAGACAAGGACAACGCCGTACCATCCCCAAGGGGATGGGCTGGTGAAGAGACTGAACAAATCTCTGGTGAAGATCCTTGGTAAGCTGAATTCGTACCATCGCCGAGACTGGGCGGCCTATGTGCCCAAGTCAGTTCTTGCTTACAACACTAGTGTGCATGAGTTAAGGGAAGCTATCTTGTCATTGGATGCTCTTCTTAGGTTCGAGACAACACCTTCCAAACTTCACGAAAAAAGTTCCTCAAACCCTGGTGTGGTCCTTGGAAAGTGCTGAAAGCTCTGTCTGATATTACTTATCGCATTGAGGAGGAGAGGCAGAAGCCGAGAAAACGTCGTCAGAGGAAGATAGTCCACTTCAATTTTCTGAAACCATGCTTTTCGCCACCCGAAAGTCACGAGAAACCCTCTCCGTAAACCTCGTCCGGCCATGCGGAAGAAACGCCGCAAACAGGAAACTTGAGGGACGTGCGGCAACCGACTCGAGAAACCTTAGTTGACTCCGAAGATGTCGAATTGGAATGGCTGGAAAATCCAGTTGCTGCAGTCACGGAGGTTTCTCGTCCCTCCCAGGAGCATGAATCAAGTGGTACGTTAAGTACATCCCCTCAAACAGCTGAAGTGCCGTGTCAATCAGAGGTTTCTCTAGTGAATGATGTACCGCGTCGTGAAGCATGTGAGGCCTAGACGTGAGCGAAGGGAGCCCGTCTGGCTACAACACTATGTTAGAACAGTGGTTGTTTACCCAACCTGGCCCTTGAACTTTGTAGGAACATTTGCATGCTATAGTTAGAAATTCTTACTCGCACCTCTAACCTTATGTGGGAGGGGGTATTGTAGTGTGGGGCCTGAGCGCAAGTTTAGCCAGTTTTGCGCAGTGAAATATAAGGTCGGACTCGTGTTTCTCGTATGAGTTCTTAAATAGTTAGTTTTGTCATCGCTTATCTCGTTTGTGTTACATGAGAACGGATTCTCCTCAACTCTATTCCGCATTATGACGTCATTATGCGATCCCTTATCGCACATGCGCAGCAGACCACTCTTCTAAGTTTATTGTTATGCATTCTCGTTCCCAGAGCTGCGATCCTCTTGGCCAGCGCCGCGGATCGAGAGCTCTGGCTGGTTCCAATTCAACAGTCCGCGATTCACGGACTTCTGGTTGTTCTACGCAGTTTCGTCTCTTTTTCAAAATGGCGGACCAAGCCAAATCTCATCTCTTCCACGAGGCGTTGAATCATGGTATAGAAATTCTAGATTTAAGCGACATCACATTTTTTCATCAAGTTGCAATAATAATAATAATAATAATAATAATAATAATAATAATAATAATAGCAGCTTTGTGTAAATGGATTCAGCCCTAGAACACTAATAGCGGAGACTAATGAAATTAAGTCAAATCAAAGCAAATCAAATATGTCTTTTTGCGGAGTGGGGGGGGAAACCGGAGTACCCGGAGAAAAACCTTTTGGAGCAGAGAAGAGAACCAACAAACTCAACCCACATATGACGCAGAGGTTGGCAATTGAATCCAGACCACATTGGTGGGAGGCGAGTGCTCTCACCACTGCGCAACCCCTGCTCCCTGACTGACTGGATCAAATCTGTCTATTTGCACCCAGTAGTCAATTTACTCTCTAACTGTTGTACTTCAAAGCTAAATTTAAGTTAAAATGATTCCAACCTAAATAATCATTGTTTCATTCCCATTAATTTCCTTTGTAATTTAAACCTATTGATGATAAATAATGATGTTAGGGAACACCGCGCACCGGTGGCTCAGTTGGTTGAGCACCGGGCTGTCACGCGGGAGGTCGTGAGTTCAATAGGCCTCCTCTTCAAAGCGAGTCTAAGTGCGAAGTTATTGTGATGGTAATTAGTTCTACTTTAAATATGAATGAAAACAAATTTTCATAACAAAAACTTCGCACTTAGACTCGCTTTGAAGAGGAGGCAGACATGAACTCGGAAATGGCCTATTCCAGCCGGACCAACACTCAGGGTCTTTAAAAAACTGAGGAGAAAGTGCTGCCGTTGTAATTACATCTGCAAATGGTTAGACTCTCTAGTCTTTTTGGATAAGGACGATAAGCCAGAAGTCCCGTCTTACAAGCCTTCAATGTTCATAATCCTGTGGGACGTAAAAAAAAAACCCGCACACTTGTCGCAAAAAGTAGGGCATGTCGTTCCCGGTGTTGTGCTCTGTCTCCTGTGGTGTATCATGGTTGGGAGGGTAAAATGGTGGTTAACCTTGTAGGGGACCTATGTCCTATTGTTGATTCCACCATGTATGTATTCATACTTAATCAGTAGATAAATAAAATAATAAATAAACAAAATCTTGATCAAAATTTAGCTACATGCAGGATGACATCATTTAAGTTGCCTGAAATTCACATATAACATTATAAGGTGTTTTTATATTATAAGAAAATATATATCATTGGACACCTTGTTCTTAGATCTTGGCACTACCAAAACTGAGGAACCATATCACTCTTTTTGCACAGCTTCTTGCATTGGTCGTTGATATCCTTAATGATAACTGCCTCAACTGCATCTCTAAAAACCGTGTCTTCCACCACAATGTTTCAAAATCTGCCGAGGTTTTGCTCCATTATTCATCATTGTTGACGGTTGTTTGATATATTCACTATTTTATTCAGTTAACACATGATATAAAATATCATTAATAATTTTAATGTGAATTTTAACACTGATTGGGCACAAATAAATTATTATTCATAGTCTTCATCTTCAGTTTGTTGGTTTGAGCAAAATTATTAAAAGTAATAAAGATAAATGACTAGCTTTGTTGTTCTAAAAGTTATCATATTATTATTATTGCCAATAACAGGCACACTGTATTTTGCATGTGAAGATCACTGCACATTATAAATTATAAAATAATTAGGATAGTACACGCACTCCCATTGGTCAATAGCTGTGTTAAGATAAGAGTATGTAAACATGGCTGTGGCATTACACAAATTTTGATTGGTTATGTGTTGTCTGACGCACGTTCTGATTGGCTGGTAGGAAAAAAGAGCATATAAATTATCAAGAAAATCTGTTTCAATCAAAAAGTAAAAAAACAGCATTTTCCTTCATTTATCAATTAAATTATTTTTGAGAAATATTTTATAACAGCAATGGAGGACTTTTTTCTGTGTTTACATAGCCTCATCCAAACACAATGGGAGTTGGGAGAATGCTCGATAGTTATGCAAACCCTCCAGTGTGTTTCGGGTTTGCATAACTGTCGAGAATCTCCCAACTCCCCTTGTGTTTAGATGAGGCTATGTAAACATGGAAAACATCCTCTATTGCTTAAATAACACAACAAAATATAAGTTTTTGATCGGTTGCTTTACCTCAAGAGGATCACTTCCAGAAGGCAGTTTTCAATAGTCAAAAAGCTAATGGGGCTTTCTTTTTTCTGGTGCAAACAGGGACAGTCTGAATTATGTTGATTTTTCTTCAGCTGACTAAACACAACGCTGTATGCAATCAATGTAACATGGCGACAATTTAGCACGTAACATGGTCCCTCATGCATGAGCCCAAGTATTGAGGGCAATCGAAGAATAGGTCATTGGCTAAGCTCTTCTGACCCTATGATTTACCAGTTTAATAAATTATATACTAGCCATAACAGCGACGTGAAAGTTAACTGATAGGCACCCAATTTACTGTGGCCATAGTAATCCTTTGAAAATTGAGAACTCAAAATTTGTTTTTCAGTAGCTGTGTAACAGGAGAACCCTTCAAGCTCTTAACTGGATCAGAAACTATCCAGAAGATGCAGGTTCTCAAGGAATTTGTCCATTTTAGGATAGCCCCCTCCCTCCCCCCTATATTCTCACTTTTCATCAGTGGTTGCTCTCAGCTGAAGCCTTTTGTATCAAGCTTAGTGGCATGATTTACTTATAACTAATGCAAACTGGACATGGAAGGAATCAACTTCCAACTTTAATGTGACATTGCGCAAAGAAAATAATTATACTTACAAAATTCATTATTGCAATAAGAGAATGTAACAAAGAAAGAGCGATTTGGAGAAGCCGGCTAAAAGCCGCGACCATGCCATGCAAGACGTGCAGAAATGCATGCTGAACTCTGCACGGCCGTTAATTGAAGCCATTCAAATGAACAAGGTGAGCCGTAAAAACAAAACTCCAATTCGACTCGAAGCTTTTATTGGAGTGTTTGCGGAATTCGTTAACCTGTCTTGGTAACGCGTCTTACCAGGCGTCAATGAGGAGACGTGAGTTTTTTTCTTAGAGCTGAGCAAGAATTTCCGCTCTCTGTGCTCTTCTTCGTTACCATTGACGAACTATTTGTTTGGCGATGATCTATCCAAGCAAGTCGACGAGATTACTAAGGCCAATGAGATCACATCAAAGGTGGTTACCAAGAAGTCGAATTCAGGCAACAGGTCTGACCGTCGCAAACCAGGATTTCGCAATGACAATAGATTCGCTGGCGGATTCTTTTTTACGGGATCTTTCCGGCTCGTACCGCCGCGGTCGGTACCGCCAAGGGAACTCGAGATCATCAACCACGACCAGGTCCCACCAGGAATTGAAGGTCAAAAGTTGATTACAGTGAGTTCCGTTAGACAAATAACCCGTGTTCCTTGGGTTCTACAATGTGTTCAGGGCTACCGTCTCGAATTTGAGACGGCCCCACGCCAAGTGTCCTGGCCAACGGCTCCTAATTTTGCAGCCGCACAGGCCTTGGCTATCGACCATGAAGTTTCTAAACTGCTAGAAAAAGGAGGATTTACTCAGACTCTCCACACTCAAGGGGAGTTTCTGTCTAATTTTCTTTTTAGTCCCAAAGAAAACAGGCGACATGAGAACAGTTATCAATTTAAAGATCTTAAATCGCCTCGTTTGCAAAAACAAGTTTAAAATGGAGATAATAGGCTAACGTTCACATGGTTCATATGGGATAGAAATCTAGCACTTCACATCAACCTCTCAGTATTCAGTTAACTATGTTTAAAACATAAGTGCTACACGGCCAACGTTTGTATAAACGTAACCTTTCCTTGTACTTGTACATGTTCATTGCCGTGCCTTTAACATCTTCAGTTCCCACGGCCTGCTCCCGTCTGACCTTGTAGCTCAGTCGGTAGAGCGGCGGAGATCTAACCCGAAGGTCGTGGGTTCCATACCCACCCTGGTCAGAGTTTTTCTCTGTCCTTGTGTGGGCCCATTTCCATCAGTAGGGCTAACGCTCACATGGTTCATATGAGATAGAAATCTAGCACTTCACATCAACCTCTATTCAGTTAACTATGTTTAAAATGGAGATAATAGGTTTCGCTGTTCAGCTTATTAACGAAGGCGATTACATGGCGTCTATTCATATCAAGGACGCTTACTTTATCATCCCTATACACGTTAATGACCGCAAATACTTGCGATTCATATGGGGCGATCAGTTACTGGAGTTTGTTTGTATGCCTTTCGGGTATAGCCTTGCTCCCCGCTCTTTCACTAAGGTGATAAAACAAGTGTATTCCTATTTACGCATGAATGGCGTTAAGGTGTCCTACTATATTGACGATACCTTGTTAGTCGCTCCTTCCTAAAGTAAATGTATTCAAAGTGTTCGGAAGGTCATTAATTTACTTTAATTCCTTGGATTTACAATAAACTTTGAAAAGTCTTTACTACAGCCTACCAGGGAAGTTTCTTACCTAGGCTTTAATATACTGACTCGCGCAATATGACTTTGTCTCTTTCTGACGATAAGGTCACCAAAATAATTAACGCGTGTACGAATTTGCGTAATTTGAGTAGAGCTTCCACTTGCCAGGTAGCCGAGGTAACCGGGCTTCTCGTTGCCGCTTTCCCGGCTGTTCGGTATTTACAATTATTTTATCGATCTGTGGAAGCATGCAAATCAACTCATGTTTCTTCAGGTGCTTCTTATGAGGAGTTCGTTAGCATTACCGACACTGCGTGCTCGGATTTGGATTGGATTATTGAGAATATCAAAGCCTATAACGGTAAGTCGTTTAGAACACCTTCCTTTTCTCATACCATAGAATCGGACGCGAGGTAGCCTGGGATGGGGCACACGATATGGTGAACACCATACTACCATATCAATTATTTGGAATTACTCGCAGTTTTTCTGGCCTTGAAATGCTTTTCCTGTGACAACGCACGGGTTTGTTTGAAGACAGGTAACACGACTGTGTAGCCTATATCAACAAAGAGAAACTTGGTTTTGGTGCCTTACACGAAATATTTTCGTTATTGCTGTGCCTATTCCTGGCCAGAAAAACATACCCGCGGACAATAATTCTCGGAATTTTAATGACAGGACCCCAAGTGGAGCCTACACCCAACTGTATACCAATGTGCTACCGAACGGCTCCTTGTCAATCCGAGAATAGACCTTTTTGCAACCCGCTTGAATGCCAAGTGTGACCGATATGTTTGTTGGCATCCTGACCCTGGAGCTGTGGCCACAGACGCTTTTCGTTCTCATGGAGTGATTGTTTCTATTAGACTTTTTCTCTATTTAGCCTAATCCCGACACTATTGGCAAAAGTCCGTCAACATCAAATTTGCATATTGTTGATAGCTCCAGTGTGGACAACACAGGTGTGGTTTCCAACTGTACTTCTGGTGGAACGTCCTCTCCTCTTATCGAAATAGGAGGACCTTCTGACGCTGCCTCACAACGGTGCTCGTCATCCTCTTAGCAGAAAGATTCAACTTGCCGCGTGGATTTTATCCGGCGAGGACTCCGGCGAGGACTCAAGAGTCAAGGCGTTTCAGGAGGGGCTTCCCAAATCATCATCAAGTCATGGACACAAGGTACTCACAAGCAGTATAACCGACCTTCGGAAAAGTGGATTAGCTGGTGTGATCAATTCAAGACTGATCCTGTTCAAGCGCCTGTGACTGTGTTTATTGATTTTCTGTTGAACACTATCCACACTCTCGGTGTGGGTCCGGGCACCACACATCCTTGTGCGATAAGGCAGCCACAGCTACGATATCGTCGGGTGGAACCGATGAGACCAAGGGGTTCGCGTGACAAGTACTTTGGAGCAGACAACTTTACATGGAACAGTATGGGCAGAAGTCAAGGGAGTAATGCAGGACACAGGAGCTGAGAGCGCATAGATCAGTTTAGATCTAGTAGCTGGACTAATTATATAAATTTGAAGCCACAACGAGTCGAGCGAAGAGTTATTGAGCAGATGTATGGAACTGTGTGTAGGGACATTGAGCTGTATCAATGTCAAAATTAAGTCTGACGCCATTGGCGACTTTGAGAAGGAGGTACAAGTTGTTAATTTTTGACGCACCTTCCAAACCCCAGGATTGCAGACCAGAAGATAAAAAATCCTCGGATTAAAAGACTTGTGTTCAGTGAAGAAATAGCAGATCAAGAGAGGCTACCCGTGCACATCATTTTCGGTGCCGCTGATTTTCAGAGGATTAAGACAACAGAACGACCGGTCCTTGGAACAAATGCTGATACAGATCCTGGTGTGGAGTTTGCTATGCTATGATGGGTACTTGCAGGAAAGACTCCGTTGACCAAAACACGAGACTGAGAAAGAGTTCTTTGCACGCACAAGTTTGATATGAACCTCAGCTTAGTGACGCACATTGCTAAGACATTTAAGGCTGATTTTTATAATTTGCATAATATGACGTACTATGAAGTTTCAATGGAGTCCACCAAGGTACTAGCGCATGCTTTCATAATGGGACGAATTGATTATTGTAACTGTCTTCTTTACGGTTTAAGGGCCACTCACATCAATAAGCTGCAACGAGTGCAAAATGCAGCATCTAGGCTGATTTGTTCAATTCCGCGCTTTATAATTTAGCCACTTAACTCCCGTGTTATACTCTCTACATTGGTTACCAGTTCAATTCAGAATTGATTTTAAGATTTTAAAATAATAACTTTCAAGGAATGGTCAAGCACCTGAGTTCATATATATAAAATCTTATTCATATTAAGAATCCTTCCACGTATGGTACAGAAAAGGTACAGCTGTTCCTTACGACAAAATTAAAGGGCGCGCGGAATGGTCCAGTAACTGTCCTATTCTTTAAGGTCTGATCATACCATAAACTCTTGAGAGTGACTTCCTATGTAAAGCGTTTTATCAGGAACTGTAAAGGGGGAGACAAGCGAGATGGGCCAGTTACAAATGAAAAACTGCAGGAAAGTGAGAACTTCTGGATCATCCAAGCACAGTCGTCCCAAGACCTGAAGCCTGATGTTCAGCTAAAGTGAAAAAGATGAGGATGGAATGTGCAGATGTGCGGGTAGAGTACCAAACTATCACCCTGTATTCCTGTCACGAAAGCAAAGGTTGACCACAGTGATCATTGAACAGAGCCATAGGCACAGATTACATGGAGGAGTGACGACAACCATGGGTCGTGTGAGAGAAAGATTTTTGACTCCCAAACGTTGAGCACTTGTCTTGAAAGTGGGTCACAGTTGCGATGTGTGCCGTCGCTATCGTGTAAAGGCTTTTGAAATGAGCAGTTAAATGCAACTCACAGTTGCTAGCATATAGAGCGGAACTGTCTGATCCTTTTATTGTTGTTACTGGAGTTGATTTTTCAGGACCAGTTTGGAAAGGCTTACATGACCTGTTTACATGCTGATTCACGCGAGCTGTTCACTTGAGACTCTGCGGCGACTTAACTGCTCAGGAATTCCAGAGTGCATTGAAAGAGTTCATTGCTCGACGAGGGTTGCCACAAGTCATGATAAGTGACAATGGCAACATTTGTAACTACGGGTAAAAGGCTCAAGGTGTTAAAGAAGGATGCAAGCTTGTTCAACTTCTTGTGGGAGCTGAAAATCAAGTGGAAATTCAGTTTGTCTCTTGACCTGTGGTGGGGAGGCTTCTTTGAGCGCCTCATAGGTAACACGAAGAGATCACTTCCAAGTCCATTGGAAGGAGTCTGCTCAAGTTTGCAGAGATGGAGGAAGCTTTGATTGATGTGGAAACTTCAATGAATAACAGACCACTGCTGTACCAAGATGAGAAGTCTGAACAACCAATCATTAATCCCAAAATTCTGTTGAGAGGGAGACCATTACCGATCGCGGAAGAAGACTTGGAGCTGATTGCAGATGAGGCCGAAGTCTCAAGGCGATGAAGTTGTAGCAGAAGAACAAGCACTAGTTAAGACAGCGATTCATAAATGAGTACATCCTCGCACTTGAGGAGCGGCAGCAGTTGTGAACGACCAACAGGAAGTAGCTGTTCCAGACCCCGGATCTGCTGTGTTGCTGAAGGGCGAGAGCAAACAGAAAGCAAACTGGAAGCTTGGTCGAGTCCTGGCAAGGACGATATAGTGAGTGGTTTGAGGCTGAAACTCGAAAGTGGCCATTTTGTTGAACGTACCTTACAACTGGTGTGTGACCCCGAGATTGGAGGTAAAGATCCTACCCCAAGGTGGATCCCCAACCCAGATGCAGCAGAGTTTGTTCCAAGGAGACGAGCAGGACGGAGAGCAAAAGATGCTGCCCGGAAAGAACTTTTAAGCTGTGTGACACTTAAATGGGCGAAGGGTTTTGAAATTTTACGCTTGGAAGTTTTGTTTTTTTGTTGGACAGGCTTGATTGCATTTCATTGCTATGGACACGTTACCCAATCACGTGAAGCCTCGATTTCAGAATTGCCACGCAAGCGGTTTTTTTGCTGACGTGTCATGTTGAACTTTTGAGCTTTGTTTTGTGAATAAAAAAGAGTGATGTTTACTGACTCGATGGACTGTGGTTATTCGTTTGGAGGACAGTAAATATCTAGGGAGAGATACCTTACTGGTGTACGAACCTGCGATTTTCGGCAAAATCTCCAAGAGCGATTGAGTTTATAACAATTGTTTGTCTGGTTTGTCACGCGGGTTTGTGGCAGGCCACGGTTGCTTATTTTGGAACTGAATTCATCATTACTGGGGCAACTGTCCACACTAAATTAATGTCTTTCGATTTATAGGCTCTTTGTGTGAGACGGATGGTTAGTCGTGAGCTGTTTTGTTTGACTGTGAAATTGCAGTCGAGTAAGCAAATTAATACTACGCTTCAGCTTGACTTTTAAATTAGTAATTTTGGATGTTATTCTAAACTGAAGAGAGAGGGTGTAAAGATTATTATTCAAATGGAAAATGTTGTGAAAGAGGTTACTGAGCATGTAATGTTGATTAAAATTGTTGGTCATTGTTTGGAAGGCTTGATTGTTTACTGCTGTCTGCTCAGAGGTGTTTGATTACTGTGAATTGTATACACTAATGAAGATTTATTTTGGACTTTATGCAGAAGCAGAACTATGTCCCTTTTCACCATATTGCTTTCTGGGACTAGAAACGAGATCTCCGCTTTTAGGCTTGGCTAAATCTATATTATCGTTTACATAATTACGTATTCACTAAGTTGTACCGGTCTTTGCTCCGTTTTGTCTGTCTTTTGGCATGTTTTATTGACATCGCAGTGCAGGATTAATATTTGATTTTAACGTTGATAGAGTCCATTACTTCTTAGGTCCAATTTTAGTTTAGCCGTTAAACGATGTCGTCCTCAAGCTTGTTTTGGTAGCACAGCAATTGAAACAGGACGTGACTTCTGGTGTGCTGACGTGAATTGCATTTCGCAATCTTTCAGTGACCTTCATTTTTGGATCGTCACAATATGAACTCTCTAAATATTGTTTTTCGAATTCTTCAACAACCGCAGGTCACTTAATACTGACCCAAAATCAACATAAGGAAAAATCTGAAAATGAAAACCATTTGACATAGCATTTAATAACAAATGATTCGTCAGTAATTTGTTAGAAATGTATGCGATGAAATTAAACTTCAGACATAACCTGGGCTAATTCAGAGAAATGTACTTATCTCCCGATGTTGTAGTCGAGGCAGTCTAGAATTAAGTTCGCAACATCGAAATTAGTTAAAACGCACAGATTCTAGCCTAGCCACTGACCTACTGAATAGAATTAGCTCAGATGTTTTTCTTCAGACTAAGCCGGGCAGCCAACCGTAAAGCCTGGTTTACACTGCGGCATAAGCATAAGCACAAGCCTAACGAAGTTCACACTTGTTGCATAAGCATAAGAGAAGTGACATTCACAAGCGTAGTAAGCCCCAGAAAGAAACTCGCTGGAGAATGAGACGAGCCACGTTTCCAAAATGGTGGACGGTCTTATGCTTCTGTTTATGTTGCACCGGTTTACACAGTTATTAACGTGACACACTCATAAGCATAAGACAATGGAAACGATTCCTTTTCCTTATTTTTATGCTCCTTCGTGCAAACATCGGCCCCGAGCAAATTCCATTGAAAACTTTCTTCAGTCTTTTTTAATCTAAGCCATTTTATTTTCTAGCCGGTTACTTTTTGAAACAAATCGGCTGAAAAGATTCTCAGCAGTTCTCGCCGCAGCTCAAGAATCAGGACTCAACTAGTTCCACAAATTGAGGGCTGTGATCCTGTCGTTTGTCTCGTGGACAGCATGACTTTGGACAATAGTGATGCAGCGAAGGAATCAGGTCAGAGGATAAATGACATAAACGGTTCATCGATTTTTCCTGAAACTAACCCTATACCGTCATTAGTTCCTTGAGCAGGTGTTGAAAGCGAGATCTTGTGGATTCTTTGCGTGAAGTAAAAATACATCGCCTCCGTTTAAAGCGGGATTTCGTACACTTACACTGAGGTGGGAAGTCCACGAGGTTGAAGCTTGAACGTGAGCACACGAGAAGACCGTCCGGGAGCAAAACATACAAATCCCTATTTACAAAAGAAGTAGCAAGAACAATGATACTCACAAGAGCTGGCCAGAAATAAAATGAAACGTAAAAGCCGCCTTGCTTGAAGGCAAGCACCGTTTTGAATGGTTACTTCTAGCAAGCAAATATTTAAAAATCAATTATTTACTCTTCATCAATTTTTGTAACAACAAAAGAACATATTGTTTTAGCAGCTGCAGGTAAATAATCTTAACACCCTCACGTTCGAGGTGAACGCACAACAGCGCGTCGCCCACTCAGTCAACAGTGGCTTTCATTTCCAAACATGATTAGGGCAAAAACAGTAGAGATATATGCCAAAAAAACGTTTTCTTCGTAAACAAATGTTAAAAATCTTTCAACTGAGGATGTGAAAGTCCAGTTCTTCTTTCGCTATCTTTTGCATTGGTGTTTCATATGTCAAACTTTTTTTTTTGACATAAATGCTATACCAATGGCTCTCGCGCCCTTTGAACGAGTTACCGTGCATAGACAATACAGTGATCCAAGTATGTCTCATCGACAGGTGTTGCAATCATGTAAACAAACCATTGAAAGGCTCCACCAGTTTGCGTGACATTAATCACGGGTTTCCCAAGCTTGTAAGATGGCTTACTCACCACTTCATGGCTTGGATGCTCAAAGATGGCGATGTTGTCTTTGATTTCGGCAAGAGATTATGAATCTCTTGATTTCGGTTAAAACAAGTTACTACGGCAAAAGGAAATTGATTAAAACTCGGACAACGTTTTCATTGGAATTATAAATTTTATTTACGGTCTAGTAACTAACTTTTTTAGGCGGGCAGTTATATTGAACAATTAAGATGATTTTCACGGTACACAGTACGAACGAAGAGAACTGTTTGAAGTACAATGCTAGTGTGAAGTTGGGACACCTAAATAGTTCAGTGAACTAATCGACTGGGTGATGCAAACGAAATAATTTAAGTCTGTTGAGAGAATGCACGTTGAACAACAATTTAGTTAAAAGGTATTACTTCTTGAACTAAGCACTTATCAAGAAAAAAAAACATATTCAACTCAATAAAGCTGATGTCACCATCAACTATAGAGCTTTTTCATGATTTGCTGAAATCTAAAAAAGGTGTTGTTCACTTTGTATTCACTGGCTTACTAATGACTACCAAATTATGTGGTTTCAATAATAATTTTAGAAAGTGGAATGGAGTTTGGCGTCGTGTCACCATCTAGTTTCACATAAATTAGAAACAAAAACTACATCAATGTCTAGTTATGATAGGAAAAGAGTGGGTTAGGTTATTTACCAGCCTACTAGCTTGTTTTTTCGTGGTTGTTTATTTTATTGCTTCCGTTTTAAGTCAGCTTATACGGCTGTTTTTTCGAAGGGCAATCTGTGGGCGTGTCTTTGTTTCTTTTCAGTTTCTTGTATTTTTCATTTGCTAAGTAAAACACTTACTCGGAAAAAACGCAACGGCTATGCAAACTCCTCCTCATAAATATCTTAAACACCAACAGAAGTGGCGTAACTGACAAAGGTAAATATCTCGATCACTGGTTACAAAAGAATTAAGATGAACCGACTATTTCTTTTGGCTCAGTGGGTTTGACTACCTTCTCGGTTCGAATTATTTCAAAATTGCCCATTAGCGCCTGTAACCAGAAATTAGCGGGACAGCTTTCCTCTAATCTGCTTTCCTTTGATAATAGCATGGCTTGTTTCATTGTGTTTAAATACGGAAAAGTGAGCATTTAGCATTTAGAGACAGGATTTTTTTCCCACCTATCTCCCGTTAATGAGCTAGAACGCGTAGTGCAGTGGATACCGCAGGCAGTTCGCATCAGTCTCAGCTCTCGGGAGCAATGTCTCTCAAAAGGGGCCCAAAAACCTTTCGGGCCGCCAGAGCCATTCATGAACTAAGTTCTTCTTCTTCTGTTAACTGATCTTTGAACATGTTTTCATTACCACAGCAAATGAAACATCTACAAAGATTCATGATTTGAAACGTTTTCTCTACGAAGATACAGCCATGACAGAGTTCTTAAATACCACCCGAAATAAACCCGAAAACTATCGGGACTTTCGAGAAGCTTCCCCCGGGTTCGAATCACCCCTTTGAGGTGGGTAAAGTGAATACTATTATCCGCCGAATGAGGGCAAGCTGCGTATAGACAAAAGAAAGAAAGAAAACGTAAGCCTTTTGACAAGGTAACCTTCAAACTTCGGTTTGCCTTCGACTTCGGTCAGTCTCTTTATTTCCCTTGTCTTATTTATAGTCGAAAGGTTTCCATTCTAGGAGTATCGATGATGTATGACTTGTCATATCGTTCATCGTAATCGAAATGAGCTATTTTTAAAAGGGCCCGTTGGCGAAAGACAAAATAAGATAGCAAATCGTATTTTTGGTCACTTCGGGGATTATTACTCTATGCTTATATTTTATAAATAGTTTGTAACGCGTAAACATCCAATCAATAATGGTAATTAATACTTCTCGTAAAATGAGGTTCATCTTTAGTAGTTTCTCCTGAATGTTACAGAAACAAGGTGATTCGAAAAGAGATTGATACAGTATATTGATTTAAACCTTGAATTTTTTTTGAGGCCACGTTTTTGGATTAATTACGTTGACGAAGTATTGGGAATTAGAAATGAGAAGTGATATTATAAGATGTGCGTCACTAATGCGTTTCAAGTGCCGGGAATAGATTAAATGGTTGAGTTAAACCAGAGATGCGTATTATTGAAATCTGGTGCATCATGACAAGCTAAGCCTAGTTACGCTGATGAGAATAAGGTCACCGCTACAAACTGCTCTGATAGAAAATTGGCAACTGACCGGAAAAACATATTGTTAAATTATTCGATCATTTTTGGTAAGATCCGCTGCGACCACAATCCTCACCTACCGCGTCAGTAGTCCAATGTTCTAAATTTCACGCAGAGAATCAGAAGAACTCTCTTGCATATCGCTTCGATTTAGAAAGGGTACTGAAGCTGAGCATTGTTTTTAAATTGGGTAAATATGTCATCAATAATTGGAGTCCTTGTGAAATTCAGCAAAACCACAGCAAAACGTTGACTGTGGAGTGTGATCATAATCAAATCATTGATCATTTTCGATTTCAAGGGACAGCTGGGATCATGGCCGGGGTAACCTCTCATGCTTCTCAAATGCAGAACATGCATACAGAACATCCTTATCTTCTTCCTTAAATGAAGATACATGTATATTGTCAATCACTCAGGTCCCAGACAGATGCTGGTTGTAAAAATACCCTCTTCTAATTGGGCTATAAAAGTAAGCGCTTTGTTACAAACACTCCAATGTAACTGTGCAGGAGTTGCTATTGCTATTACTAGATGTTAATTAACAATCACTTAGGCATAAAAGGAACCCTGCACACACTGGCATCCCTTCCATCCAAGGTGGAGTTGTGTTCTTAGTTATTTCCTGTCATTAAAATCGGGCTGAGCTCTGCTTGAGCCGTATTGGGAACCCTTCTGGCTCGTGGGCGGATTGATGACTTTCACCCTTTTGGAAAATTCCAAACGTGACGTGAGATCAGAAAGAAACAATAATGTCCACGGTTTCCACGACTTTGATTCGAAGTCTTGACCGAGGAGAACTGATGAAGAAATCTCTTTGTACACAGGTGTGTCAATGACTTGTCACAAAAGCCGGTAACAAAAGAAAAAACACACATACACGCACGCGATCCGGCACGTCTCCTGAATAAAAGTACCAGTTTGAAAAATGTTTAATAATCGTAAGTAAAAGCACAGATAGCTTTCGCCTATGTATTCTGTAAAGTGCATACCTCGGGTACGTTACAATCTACATGTATTATTATAGCTGTTTCCAGGAAACATTTTGCCTGCACGTTAAAAAAAAAAAAGCACTGTCAGCGCTAACTCAGGGCTAAAATGTTTACTCTTTAACCGCCTACGACTGACACCTAGTTTATTCTGATGAAGGACAAAGACTCTTTACGGGACCAAATTGACCTTATAGGGTTGGGTTACTCCCAACTGATTGGTGAACATCTCGTTCGTGTAACAGCTAGTTACCTAAAAGCCTTTCGTCGACTGAATGCTGTAAATTCCAAGTATAGTGTAAGAAATAGATAATGTTAGCGAACTTTAGCTATGCAATTTTCCTCGTCAAATAATCAAAGACAAAGGTTGGACCTTTCGAGGTCTCGAGGTTGACATTTTCAGTCTTGAAGAAATCTTGTCATCAGGTTAAAGCCGCCTGACTGTGGCAAAACCGGCTAAAACACTTTCACGGAACTGAAAGCCTGGAAC
The DNA here is from genome assembly GCF_036669935.1 of Montipora foliosa. NCBI lineage: Eukaryota > Metazoa > Cnidaria > Anthozoa > Scleractinia > Acroporidae > Montipora > Montipora foliosa. The sequence goes on along the minus strand of NC_090870.1, from coordinate 18,593,215 downwards.
AGGCTAGTTTCAAACCTACCCGGCAAACCTACGAAGACTTCGATCCGGTGCTGTGTTTTTGCATTAAGAGTCGATCTAGCACTTATGTCTGGGGTCTGAAGATTTAAGAAACGAACTTTCTCAACTATAGACCTAGCAAAAAGAAAGAAAGATCAACCCACTGTTGCAACAGATCGAGAGCGAAGTAAGGTGCCGATTATGCTCTCGATCGACCACTTCGTTCTATGCCATTCGTTCCAAGTCAGATGGTTCCACTTCTATAATGACGATGAATAACGACTTCCTTGATTTGTTTTGGAACTCGGATATCAATTGAAATGCACTTAGCGCGTTCAGTGGATATAAATCGACCGACAAACGAAGTCCCAAGAGTCTCCCAAGCATGCCTACAGATCGTTTTCACTGTCACGCCATAAAAAAATAAATTCGAAGCCGTACATGGAAAAGGCAATGTTGTGGATGACGAATGCATAAACAACCTCACTAAGACGGTCTGCTTACTTTTCACTTGCGAGACAGTACACATGAGTTTTAAACACCTAATATATTTGAAACGTTGAAACTACGGAGAACCATAAAGAGAGACATTTTATATTTCCAGTCAAAACAGATTTCATTGTTTGGTGTCACGCAAGTGACAATAAGGAAATAGGCCTTTTTCGATATATTAAAATTCAGCTTGATAGCGAGTCAGTGAGGACAAAGACAAAGGAAAGTGGATGATATGTAAATATTTTTGACATTAATTCCCAAGTGTTTCTATTGTCTTTGTCCTCACTGCCTCACTTTCAAGCTGAATATTTAATATATCGAAAATGGCCTATTCAAAATGCCTGTATTTTCAAAACGAAAAACGTTAAGGAACTTGAAACTTGTAGACAGATTTGGCAAGATTTATTTGTAAGTCATCTCCAACCTTGTCTACATAAGAATCCGGAAGACTTCACGATTTTGATTTTAGAATATGCCAAAGTCATCTACTCATCGAACGTTCGAATTCCGATAAAGTCTCCTTGAGATAAAACGCCTTCCAAATAAAATCCACCTCGCGTCTTTTAATAATGAAATGTACGCAAATGAATAATGAACTCAGCCTCCTCAGAGAGATCGTTAAGCCCACAGACGAGGAGAGCTTTAATCTGGATACCGAGAACTGAAAATACAACTGGAGGAGAAAATGCAATTGACGGGCTCGAAAGTGATGTGAACACATCGCAAGATTTCGCAGATGTGGATTTCATACCAAATTGTTATTCTTCGTTAAATAACTTAACTACAACTGCCAGTAAAGAAGATCAGCGAATACTCTATATTGCTGTGTGCGCTTTGGCCGCTTTAAATCCTAAATATAGGAGTGAAATACTCTCACAACCACACTGAATCTTCCCACAAGTTGCAAGGTTACACAACCGATAACGTCAAAATCCTCAACTCGACCCAGGCTTTGTCTCATATTTTCCTAAAAAACATATACGCGAGGTTTCTTCGCATTCTAGATATGTCAGTTATGATCTCGGAACAGAAATTAAACTGTTTTTGTACAGAAATACTCTTTACATCATTACATTTTCGGTTTTAAAATAAAAAATGGTGCTGAAATTTCGATGTGCACTTTAAGCATTAAATGCCGCGCTGAGTGCGCTCCAGAGACTTTCTTTTAACTTGGCAGACACTTTAATCTTAGCCGGCTGATCTTCTTCCAGCACAATATAGGGTGCTTTAAGACGGCCTTCCTGTTGCTGTTATGATCTATTGCGTCACAATAATGAGTGTATCTTGTTTGATAATAATTGGTATTTCATGCGGTACTATAACATTGCCGTACATAAACAGTGTTGGAATGGAGGCATATCTTTGAAAAAAATGCAATCCTCTGTAATTGATGTAGCAATTTCCAAATCGTGAATGCATCGATCCGGGGCTGAAGGGCGAACACCCTTTGTCATAGATACCTCCATAGTGTTGTAGTATCAATTCTCGTAATTATAATACGGGATTCTCTTGAAATTTTTAACTTAACGTGTTTTGTTGCTATTAAGAGAACTTCGATTTTGTGAAGAAAATAATAATTTCAAACCCGAAAAAGTGTTTTTATTTTTATTTTTGATATTCCTTCTCAGACCAATTAGGAAAAGAAAAAGTCTTTCATGCATAAGACAGGGTTTTCAATAAGAATTTTAGTAGGCGGCAAAACCTGAGGAGTAGGCGGAGGATGGACAATGCGCACCGAAGGCGCGCTTTCCAAGCACTTTCTGGGAAGAAACATTTTAACGCAGTATCCCACAACCGTGCGCGGCCTTAGGTTTTGTTTCCAAATTTCCTGCAGTATTTCCATCGGCAAAAGTCAACAGATCATTCCGTGTCTCCCACATTTCCTGTTACTGAATGAACATTCAATTGGAAACCGCCGAAATTTAACCTCGCCTCGGCCATGCTACACCTGATGCAAACACTCGTCATTTACTCGAGATTTCGGATTTATATGGGCTCAATCAATTAATAAATGAACCAACTCGTGTTACTGAATCCTCATCTACATTAATCGATTTGATTTTTACTAATCATGCAGATAAGGTAAGCTGTTCCGGTGTCTCCCATATTGGCATCAGTGATCATAGCCTCGTCTATGTTTATCGAAAACTTTCTTCTGATTTATCATCTAAAGGACACTCTTACATCTCTTCTAGAAATTTTCGAAATTTTAATCGAGATAATTTTCGAAATGAAATCTCTCAACAAGATTGGTCTTTCGATGAATCTGAAGTTCCAAATTTGGTTTGGTCTAACTGGAAAACAAAATTTGTCCGCGTTGTCAATTCTCATGCTCCAATTCGAACTAGACGTGCTAAATTGAATAACTCACCCTGGATTAATTCAGTCTTGAAGAATGATATGCGCTGTCGTGATGCTGCTAAAAAGAAGGCGATAAAAACAAAGAATCCTCATGACTGGCTAATTACAGAAAATTACGAAATAAAATCAACAATAATTTAAAAACCACTAAGGCATCCTATTATCATAATAGTCTTAGGGTGCGTTCGATTGACCGTATTCCGGAATAAGAATGCATGGAATATATGGTAGAAATCCTTCGTTTTTACGGTGATTCACATAACAATTGTCAAACATCAGCTAAAATACTATTTTAAACATATTTTTGTTGTCCTTGCTGCTTCGAAACGCGCCAAACATACTGTTTTAGTCATCACTCCACGTATTCTTATTCCGGAATAGGGTCAATCGAACGCGCCCTAATTCAATCCGAAGGAAACTCTCGAAGGACTTGGAAAACTATTAATCCCCTCATGTCCCGTGGTCAGAACAGCCAGTTGGTAAAGGAATTCGAAGTCAAAGTAAATGATATATCTATCTGTAATTCTAACGAGATTTCCAATACCTTTAACGAACATTTTTCAACTATTCGGCCCAGACAAGCCCGCGAAATACCTTCTACTTATTTATTTAAACAATTTTCCTGAAAACTTCAACAAATTCTCTTTTCGTCCAACTACTTGTAGTATTGTTTTTACTCATCTAAATCGATTGTCGAAAACTAAATCTACTGGGTTAGACAATATCTCTGCTAAATTCATTCGTGAGTGTGCTGATATTATTTCGGGTCCGTTATGTGACCTGTTTAATAAATCTTTGACGTCTGGCATATTTCCTGACGATTCGGGAAATGTGCCAGAGTGATTCCCTTGTTCAGACTTGGCGAGTCATTTGATTTGAACAACTACCGACCTATCTCTGTCATTTCAGTTGTCGCCAAAGTGTTCGAGAGGATTGTGTACGATCAGTTATACAACTTCTTAAGTAACGAGGGAATCATCTCTAAACAACAATCCGGTTTCCGGTCTTTGCACTCAACTGTTAGTGCTCTTCTTGAAGCTACTGACAGTTGGGCGTTTAATATCGATCGTGGCTACGTAAATGCCGTAGTGTTCCTCGACTTAAAAAAGGCCTTCGACACTGTTGATCATGAGATACTATTAACTAAAATGAATCAGTACGGAATTCAAGGGAAATCGCTTGATTGGTTTAAATCATATTTGACGAATCGCACACAACGGTGCTCCGTTAACGGTTGTCTCTCTGATTTTATCACTCCTAAATGCGGTGTGCCACAGGGAACGATCCTTGGCCCTCTTTTATTTTTAATTTATATTAATGATTTGCCTAACTGTCTATCCTTCAGCGTTCCTAGAATGTATGCTGATGATACACATATTACTTATGCTGGCTCTGATTTACATCTGATTCAGTCTAGTATATCTCATGACCTTGAAAAGCTAAGCAAATGGCTTGTGTCTAACAAACTTACTTTAAACGCTACAAAGACTGAATTTATGTTGATTGAATCCAGGCAAAGATTAAGCACTCTATCTGATACTCTTGAACTCTCCATCGATAATGTTCCAATTAAAAAAGTTTCCTCATTGAAATCACTTGGAATATATGTTGACGAAAATCTAACATGGCATCTCCACGTTGATAAACTGTGTAAAAAGATTGCTTCCGCAATTGGAGCCATTAAAGGAGTTAAGCCATTTGTGCCTCAATCAACCTTACTCAGTATGTACAACTCACTAGTTCAACCCCATTTTGATTACTGCAACCTAGTCTAGGGTAATTGTGGTAAAACATTATCTAACAAGCTACAAAAACTACAGAACCGTGCTGCACGAGTGATAACTTCATCGAGCTATGACGCTGATGTTAATTCCTTGTTTCACAAACTCAGCTGGAAAGACTTAAATTCTCAACGTCAAATTCAGCAAGCTTTAATGGTTTTCAAGTCTTTAAATGGTCTGGTTCCCGAATATCTCAGGTCTAAATTTGTAACGCCAAATGTATCAAACTATGCTCTGAGGGATTCGGCAAATAAACGTGTTGTTCCGTTTCCGAGAACAAACTACATGAAAAATAGTTTTAGTTACAGCGGCGCAACTCTTTGGAACAGCTTACATCGTAACATTAGGGAATCTAGTTCCATAGATCAATTTAAACGCCTTCTCTATCAAAATTTTTAAATACACGGCGTTCTTGGAAATCAGGTCTGTAGGTAGCTTATTTTGTAAATTAATATAATAATAGGATTAGGATTTTAGATTTTAGGATTTTACAAATTTCTTTTTTGGAATTGTACCTGATGAATTTTTTACCGTAAATAAATAAATAAATAAATAAATGTTGAATTCGGAAATAACATTTAAGGCCCCGCGTAGTTGTGGGATACGGCGTTAAAATTTTCTCCCCAGTCCTCCGCATTACGTCACCAGATCACCTTGGTAAGGCGCGAACTTGTAGGGAGGTCCGGGGGCATCCTCCCCCTCTGAAATTTTTGAAATTTGGGCCTCTTAGAATGCATTTCCTGCAGTCTGGAGCACGAAGTAGGGTATTTGAACACAGCACTAATTAATATTTTTTTATTCAGAGAGGGAACATGAATACTCTTAAATTTTTGAAATTCAGTAAGTGACGGCAAGACATATTTTGGGTTTGAAACGACACTAAAACAACGTGACATAGCCCCCTTCAAGGCTCCTTTGCATTCTGTACAGCTGCGTGCAGTGTATTTCATTGGTCGTGACCGAAAAGATCTTTTGCGAATGTCGTCTTGTCACGCTTTAAATGTAGTTGGCCAACACCAATTAGTGGACTGCTAGACCGCTGCCTAAAAAACGTGTGTGCCCGATCTTTGACATAGACAGGAAAACAAAAATCACAGCCGAAATTACTCAGAATTCAGGCCTCTCTTTTGTTTTTCATGAACAAAACTTTCCCGATCCAAGGCTTTTGTTCTGTGCAAATGTTTCTCATGTTATTCGTAAAATTCGGGGTAATTTCTCAGGAAAAGTAGACGGCGAGTTCACGTGCAATAGCCGGCGAATTTCGCCGGCCGGCACCGTGAATAAGGATCAGTCGATGCTGATTTGCGGTCAATTGTATAGTTTATATATGCTTTCACTAAGCCGTACTTAGTGGTCTTTTGCTCCGTTTGGTCTGTCTTTTGCATTGCAGCGCAGGATTAATATCTGATTTTAAAGTTGGCCGATCAATAGAGTCCAATACTTCATGCTTAAGTCCACTTTTTAGTTTAGCCGTCAATAATACTCACACGCAAACAAACGATGTCGTCCTTAAGCTTGTTTTGATAGCACAACTATTGAGACAGGACGTGATTCTAATGTGCTGACCTGAATTGCATTTCGCAATCTTTCAGTGACCTTCAGTTGGATCGTCACAATATGGATTAACTATCTAAATATTGCGTTTTTCGAATTCTTCAAAATACGCAGGTCACTTGATACTGACCCCAAAATCAACAAAAGGAAAAATTTGAAAATGAAAACCATTTGACATAGCATTTAAAAGCAAATGATTCGTCAGTGATTTGTAATAAATGTATAGGATGAAACTTCAGACAACCTGAGCTATCTGACGATGTTGTAGTCGAGACTATCTGGCATGAAATTTACAACTTCGACATTTATTTTCTCGGGAAGTCAAAAATAGTCATAAAACACACAGGTTCTGGCCTACAGAATATAATTATCTCAGAGGTTTTTTTCAGACCAAGGCATCCAATTGCGCTTTAACCGTAGGTGGAAACCTGTCAGTCCAACCTAACTTGAATTCTTATAGACTCCTTCTTTTTAGAGCGATTAATTTGATTTAAAGTCGGGCTCTTAATTGTATAAAATCAACCCTGGAGAGGCTACTTGAAGGTTTTGTAGTCAAAAAGGTTTATATAATTTTTGATGATGCAGCTTTATACGTTACCGATCGTAGTCCAAGTTGGAAACCCTTCGAGCCACCATAGGCAGCCCAAGCTCGGTATACGATTTATAGACTTTGTATGGGAAAATTAATTTTGAGCTTATAAATGCTAAAATAGGCTGTAAATGTAGAAATAAATTTCACTTACCTCTCCGTACAGTTGTCCTCATCTTTTCTGTGCAATCGAAGCGCAAACTCAGGCTGTGTCCTTTTTAGATGGGTGTATGCATAAGATAGGATCAGATAACTTTGTTATATCACTTCAGGATATCTCTATTTACAAATCTATTTACAAAATTATTATTATCATATGATAAAAATCAAAAATGTAGTATTAAGAATACTAAAATCGTAGAAAAAAATATACTGAAAACAGAAAACAACAAAATCAATTATTAAACCAAGATATTTTGCCGCATGGCATCATTGCGATTGGCTAGTAAATAATTGACGTGTTCACTTTTATCGCTTATTCTAGATCTATTAAAGATTTCTTCCGACAATTTCCAGAATGCCTTAGGCGAATCAGGTTTAGAGAACTTAAAGAGGTCAAAACCAACCTTATAGGCATTGATACTTGCTGAATTTCGCACGCTTAGTGGCAACTGGTTCCAATATTTAATCCCTCTATTGCTAAAGAAGTCATGCGCTGATCTTAATGAATGATGACAAGTGACATTAAGATTGCGAGTTCGATAAGCTGTATTCGTCCCAAACATTATGTGACCATAGTCCACAAAACCGTTTATTATTTTGAAAGTCTCGATTAAGTCACCACGCATTCGACGTTTCGGTAAAGTCGTTAATCTGAGACGCTGTAACCTTTGACGGTAAGGGAGTAGGCCCGTGCCCTCAATTATTCTATAGTAAACTGTCTTTGGCAGTCCTCAATTTCCATTATAATACCCCAGTTTCCGTGTCTTGCAGTTGGGGCCCACAGCTGCACTGCGTATTCCAAATGGGGTCTGACAAAAGCTTTGTAAAATGGTATCAGCACTTCTGGTTTCCAAGATACAACATTCCTAATGATCCATGAAGTCATTTGTTTTGCTTTTCCAATCATTCCTCGTAATTGTTCCTCCCAACAAAGGGTATCACCAGCTGAAACAACCACTCCCAGATCTCTGTCCTTTTCAAGCACTTGCAAGGGTGTATGGCCCATCGTGTAGTTATTCTTATGGTTGTCTACCAATATGCAAAACGCTGCACTTTGATTCATTAAATTTGCCACATGTCAGCCCAATGGGATAAGCAGTGTAAGTCCGACTGAATGGTTGCAGGTGATCGTGTGTTTCCTATTAACTTTCAATCGTCAGCAAACTGCGTGGTTGTATTTTTTGTGATAGCAGGCATATCGTTAATAAACAAAAGAAACAACAGGGGCCCCAAAACGGAACCCAGATACACTCCAGATGGTACGGGTTCCCATGTGGATAATTCGACGCCTACACGGACTGCCATTGTTCTACCAGTAAATTTCGAATAATGTTGTTACATTGGACGGTTGTCCCATATACTTTTAACTTCAACAGGAGTCGCTCAGGTGGAACTTTATCGAACGCTTTCTGAAAGTCCAAGTAGACTAGTTCTACCACATCCCCATCCTCAAAAATGGTATTGGGCCCATGCACTGTTTCCAAAAGATTAGAGAGACGCGACTTGCCGTGGACAAAGCCGTGTTGGTGCGGGCTGAGGTTGTAACGCACGTGCGTGTAGAGATGTCTATAAAGTAATTTCTCAAATACTTTACATAAAATGCAAGTAAGAGAAATAGGTCTTCAATTGCATGCATCATTGAGTGGACCTTTCTTATGTAAGGCAGTAACTATTGCACACTTCCATGGGTTGGGGATGCAGCATGTACTTGCGGCAGCTTGAAAGAGAACTGTAACGGCGTTGACAAAGTTTTCATTTTCAGCTAGAGTTTTTATTATCACAGGATGTAGACTATCGGGTCCAGCCGCTTTATGGATGTTCATTCACAACGAGCTCAGCTGTTGTACGACTTCCTTCTTTCCTACAGAGAATTCATTGATTTGTTCCGCCATATTTTCGAGAACACAATTTTCATTTAATTAGAGCTTCCTCACTGGTAAAAATGGAAGCATACGACTCCACAAGTAAATCAGCAGTCTTCTTCAGTAGGGCAAGTAGCAATTTGTTCATTAGCTTTTCGCAAGTAAGATACTGTTTTATTCGACTTCTTTTTGTGTCTTGGATACGCAAAAATTTGCTTGGATTTTTTTTTCGCATTTTTGGTAATTTTTTTTTCACAATCTTCTTTAAGTTTCCGTTCTACAAATTTATATATTTCTTCAAATTCAAAGGCAGAAGTGAGATTGAAGTGTGACGGAGAAATGTTGAAAGTATGCCACACATTGTTTTCTTCGTTTCGTGCACGACGGAGTTTCTAACCTTCAAATGGGACTTTGCGTATTGGTATTCCTTCTTTTATAGTATTTTGTACTGAAATTGGGACACTATAATGAATTGCATGTAGTATTTTACTTTCGAGTTCGCTGCACATGATGTCAACACAGTGGAGTGCCTCTTCAGAATAGGACCAATCTATCTGCCGACCCGAACTAATTAACTTATATAGGAACATCACATTTAGACCAGTTAAATTTCTTAGAAGCCAGATATTCCACATTATTATACAATTTCACTTCCAGTATTGCTGTTAAATGCTCCCTTCCACGCAGTAGGGGACCTAAAGTAAACTGAAGTTGCCTGCGTACAGAATATAAACGAATGCCACATTGTCTGGCACTCGGAAGGACAAAAGTGGCAGAAGGGCGAGGCGACTTTTTTCATTTTGTGTAACAAGCATTCGTTGGTAAAATTCGGTGAATGATTTTATATTAAAAGATCGTTAATTTAATTTCTTTTGTGGCTTTGAAAAGTAAGAGGTAAATTTTATTTAAGTCATTCTTTTGGACGCCGCACGCTAAACGTTTTTTCTCAACATAAAGAGTTTAGCAACATAAAGGCCTGGCCAAACGCTCGCAACATTTCAACGCAACAACTTTCAACGTTGTTGCATGATCTTACGACATGTGTTGAACGGGCTGGCCAATCGCACGCAACATTCTCAACCTTTTTCAACGCAACATGTCAATGTTTATGTGCCCCAGGCCCCTGGCGCGAAACAAGTGGACCTAGCGCGCATGCCCTAGTGCAACAATGTTGCATGAACGTGGCCAAACGAGTACGACATCATATAACATCCAAAATGTTGCACAAAAAATTTGACCGCTTTCAAATTTGATCCAACATCATCCAACCTGTTGCAACATATCGCAACAGGGTGGCCAAACGCATGCAACATATTGTGCCCAACAATGTTGCAAAATGTTTCGTTGAAATGTTGGAGCGTTTGGCCAGGCCTTATAACGTATAATGTCTTGCATGTCAGTGAACTAATTGAACTAATTGAGGTGGAAAGCGTAACTGTGTTTTTAGAACCTTCTTGCAATAGTTTCTTCCAGTTTTGGGGAATTGAAGAAAGAATGCTATAATATTTTATACGTTACAATTTAGATTGAATTTATTACAAAAAGAGTTCAATGGAAGGAAGCAGCCTTCATAAAAAAGGTCCAAGATTTGTTTCACTTGAGCTTGACACCAGTGAGAATAGTTTTTCCATTTTCCTATTCATAGTTATAAATCGGTTGTTCCAGATTATCTGTGACAGAACCTCATTTTTACTTTTAGGCGTGGTTGCGATGTCCTGCCAGTAAAAAAAAATTGTTTTTAGAAAGCAGGAAGATGGTTTTCTAGGTCAAGGAGATTATAATCATAGTTACATTTAAACAGTTCCATGTCGCCAACTCTGGCTTGGAGTGACTTTGGTATGCACTGCCACGGAGCATCCGAGTTGACACATAACCTTTTGACCCAGTTTAACTTAAGAGAGATCTCTTTGGGACCATATATGCAATGTTTTCTTTAGCGATCCTAATTTGTCAAAAAAAATTCTTTTCAGACGCTTCTAGATCGTATGTAAAATGTACTCCAAGCGCGTAAATTGGCTCACCGATCATTTGGGGATCAAGGATTGTATCTTTTCTATATGGCGCATAGAGCCAAGCCATATCATTTCAGATTTTGTTTGATTTATTTATTAGACCAGAGCACTTAGCGATAATAAATCAAATCAATTTGACACTGATTGGACATCAGAATGAAGTACAGTTGTGTCATCTGCATATTGCGAGAGTTTGAGTTCGTTATGTTCATCTATTGTAATACCTTTTATTTCTTTTGAGCGTCTAATACTTTGCGCCAGTAACTCAATAGCAATAACGAATAGTGAGCCGGAAAGTGGGCAACCTTGACGCACTCCGCGTCCCAAATCCGCGTCCCACCGCGCACAGGTGGCTTAGTTGGCTTAAACCGGGCTTAAACCGGGCTGTCACGCGGGATGTCGTGAGTTCAACTCCGGCCATACTAACACTCGGGGTCTTTGAATAACTGAGGAGAAAGTGCTGCCTTTGTAATTACATCTGCAAATGGTTAGACTCTATAGTCTTCTCGGATAAGGACGATAAGCCAGAGGTCCCGTCTCACAACCCTTCAATGTTTATAATCCTGTGGGACGTAAAAGAACCCGCACTCTTGTCGCAAAGAGTAGGGCATGTAGTTCCCGGTGTTGTGGTCTGTGGTCTCTGTTGTGGTGAAAGTGATTAAATAAATAAATAAATAAATAAACAAATGAAGCTGTTTTGAGGCGTATCCGTTATTCAAACACAATTAGAGATATCTTTATTCTTGGATTTCAAATGAGGTCACGGCCACCATGTTGGAGTCCCCAAACAATGAAATGGTGGCCATGTTGGTGTCCCGATCCAATCCTCCGGGAATTGAGAGCTATTATTATATGCTGACGTCTTCTTTTGTTTTCGTTGAAAAATATGGCTGTTGATCACGTGAGTGAAACCCAAGAATAGAATACGTTTATCCATTGACGAAGGTCAAGACCAAAGTTAAAAGTTTCGAGTCATTTATGAATAAAATTCTACTCAATCGAGTCAAAACCTTTTTCAACATCCAAAAACACAGGTACTCCAGGGATATTCTTCTGTTTAGTGAAATGCTATAAGCGTAATGCTTTCCTCAATGAACCTTCCCTTATAACATGCCCAAATATTTTGGCAGGGATAAATAAGTTTGGCAAGATCTTCTCCAAGCGCAGCGCAATAGTCTTCGTTGCTATTTTATAGTCTACATTCAGTAACGATACAGGTCGCCAATTTTTTAAATATTCGGTGTTCTTCTTCTTTTTCAGAATTAACGAAATAATTCCATGGCGTTGAGAGAAAGAGAGAGTTCCATTTCGAAAGGCGAAATTAAAGCTGCCTACAGTAAACGAACCGAGCAAGTTCCAAAAGTAGCGGTAAAATTCGGGGGTGAGCCCGTCCGTTCCAGGCGTTTTATTGTTTTCCGTATAGTCTTTAACGCGCGCCCACATTCATCAATGGACATAACACCTTCGCACGTTTTCGCGATCATTTCTGATAATGCATATTCTGTTTCGAAGAAATCATTGAAAATTAGGCAGTTGGGATCTATATTTCTTGACGAATAAATCTCTTCAAAATAACGCTCCTCCTCCTCCTCGAGGATGTCCTTGGGGTTTGTGATTTTGGCACCATCGTTAATCACTAAGCACGCTATATGTTTCTCTTTTTGGTTACTTTTTTCTAATTTATAAAAATATTTGCTATTCCTCTCACCTTGCTCGTACCAGCGCTCTCTACTGCGCGTGATTGGTCCTCGCGTTTTGACATCCGCAATTTTGGAAAGCTTGGATTTTATTCTCTGCAGCTCGGTTTTCAGGGATTCCCTGTAGAATGTCTGGAGTTTGGTCTGCAATCTCATCATTTCCGACAAAAGAGTTGATTCATCATCACGCTTTCTTTTAGCTTACCTTCTCTGAAAATATCGTAAAAGCTCTAATATCGATTTTAATCATTTCCCAAAATAATCATTTGTCGTGTACCTGATCATGCTTTTTTGCAAACTCCAGAATTTTAACAGTTTTACGTAATTAGTATCTGACAGCAAGGAGTTGTTGAACTTCCAGAACCCAGGTCCCCGAGGGAGCTCACTTTCGTTAATAAAAATTGAGAGAGCGACGGCGGAGTGATCTGAATAAATGTTTGGGAGTATTTTACATTCCTTCACGCGGTCTTTTAGCTGCTTTGAAATAAGGAAGTAGTCAAGTTTACAATGCATTTTCATTGATGGGTTAGACCATGTGAAGCCAAGTTGATCTGGATTCTTGAAACGCCAGAACTCGAGTAAATTATGGTTTAACTAACGATTGAAGCTCATTCAGAGAGGGTCTACTGTTCTTTTTTGTCTAAAGTGCTAATTGTGCAGTTCCAATCACCTCCTAGAACGATGGCATACGGGCTTGGAAATTCTCTTGACAGATGCCTGAGGAATATAACTTGTTGGGTTGCATTGTTTGGTGCATAAACGTTTATCAAAACTAGTTTGGTACCATCAATAACAATCTCGGCTAAAATACATCTGCCATAATTATCTGCAGTAATTTTTTCGAAGTTGACTCCTCACTATAAGAAGAGCCGTGACTGGAATGATATTGCCTAGCTCCCCATTCTGTTTCCCATCTCTTGATAGATTCCGGCGAGGAATACGTTTCTTGCAAGAAACTTATGTCCGATTGTTGTTGATGCAACCAGCGAAAAACTTGTCTTCCCTTTCTAGAACTGTTTAGCCCTCTTACGTTAAATGATAACAGCTTATACATTTAATTTCTGCTAAAGAGATAGAAGGGATGTAGTAATGGCTGATATTCCGCATTACAAGGCTTGATTCTCATTACGCTGTAAACAACAGAACAACATTGAAAAACATGACAGAAGAGCGAGCTAAAATGGAAATACATATAGGAAAAACGACACAATACTAACTATTAAGGACTACCTAAAGCTTTTCGCGGCTTTTCTGGACTGGATAGAGAGCGTGGAAAGCCACAGTCGCAGCTCTCTAGCAAGTGGTTATGTAGTATAAAGAAAAGTTGAGATTATAGCTTGACACGAGCTACCTGGACAGTCAGAGAATCAGGCAAGGAGTGGAGTTGATTCTGTTGATGTAACAGGAAATTTACCTGGCCTTAAGGCTGTGGTGCTTTATGGATATTCGATCCGTTGCTTTATGAAGCGAGAGCGATTTGTGGGACGAGATCGCCGCGAGTCACCAGCCTTTCTTGTCTTAACGAGGAAAATGACAACTAACGACATCGTAAATTGTAAGCCACAAATCCGGCTGAAACGGAAACAGCTTGCGCTCCGATTGCACAGAAAAGATGACCACAACTGTATGTAGAGGTAGGTGAAATTTATATCTACATTTACAACGTGTTAAGCTGAGCCAGAGCTCAGTGTTACTCTGAGTGGGGGGCCATTCCACCAGGGGACAAATTAGGGACAAAACTTGGTCCCTGGTTGTTTATTATTATGATAAACGACCTCAACATCCCGGGCACAGACATTTGGAAATACGTCGATGATTCCACTATTTCAGAAACAGTTATGAAGTCGGAGGCCAGTGAAATACAGCAAGCTGTTGATAAACTTGTGACACAAACCTCTGCTGACAAGTTTCACCTGAACGAAACTAAGTGCAAGGAACTACGTATAATATTCAGTCGTTTTAGGAGGAACTTTGATCCTGTTATGGTTATATAATGGTCAGGATTTAGAGCGCGTGAAATATGCTAAGATCTTAGGTTTGCAGATATCTAGCGATCTTACGTGGAATAACCCCATATCTGAGATCGTAAAGAAAGTAAACAAGCGCCTTTATTTTCTACGCCAGCTGAAGCGATCACATGTTAAGTCGGAAGAACTTCTGCTTTTCTACTTGACATGTAAAAATGAGGCCTGTTACTGAATACGCATGCCGCTGTTTATCATCATAGCCTTCCGCAATACCTTTCACTCGATCTTGAGGGATGCCAAAGGCGAGCATTGCGTATTATTTATCCAGGTTGATGAGGCCCTTTCCTTTGCACAAGCGCCGCGAGGTCTTAAGTGACAAGCTTTTTAATTCTATCTTATGCAATCCTTCGCACAAGCTGTATAGCTTACTTCCTTCCAAGAACAAGTACGAGGTTAATTTAAGGAATAAGCGTGCTTTTACCACACGACGTCTCAATACCATCCGCACTCGCAATAGTTTTATCCATCACTATGTCAATAAGGCAATGATGTAAATATTTCCTTTTATTTTTAATATTTTCAGATTTTTTAAGCTTTCCTGATTTTATTGTAAATCATACGTAATTCAGCTATGGCTGCGGCATGTTTTTGATGAATAAACTATCTATCTATCTATCTATCTATCTATCTATCTATCTATCTATCTATCTTACTTTCGCATTTATAAGCTCAAAGTTAATTTACCCTTACAAAGTCTATAAATCGTATCAAGAGATAATGATCGTATACCGAGCTTGGGCTGTCTTTGGAGCCACAGATCTGTCCCCACCCCTCTATCTTCTCAACCCTCCTGGGTTAAGAAAGGTTAAAAAAGGTTAATAAAAGCTGTATCTTTACAGAAGAGTTGCAAAAAAGTTGAAAAATGAGCCGACACAAAAAAAGCACATTCTAAGAAGAGTATTGTTTTTAGCTTTGAGTGTCAAATACTCGCCCTAATAGCATAATCATACACGTAGTTAGTCTATCAATTTCCTTTCTGCGTAAAATAATAGATACTCCCGGGATTTGTAAAAGGATAAGCCAAACAAGAGGCATTTGCAATAATCGACGAAAGTAATTTATGTGCTACTCAGAGTGAGGTCATTGAGGCAATTTTTTGTTCCTTCGTGCAAACATCGGCCCAGAGCGAATTCCATTGAAACTTTCTTCAGTCTTTTAAATTTAAGCCATTCTATTTTCTAGCCGGTTACGTTTTGAAACAAATCTGAAACGATTCTCAGCAGTTCTCGCCGCAGCTCAAGAATCAGGGCTCAACTAGTCCCAAAAATTGAGGGCTGTGATCCTGTCTTTTGTCTCGTTGACAGCATGACTTTGAACAATGATGATGCATTCTTGGAATCAGGTCAGAGGATAAATGACGTCATGAACGGTTCATCAATTTTTCCTGGAACTAGTCCTACACCGTCATTAGTTCCTTGAGCAGGTGTTGGAAGCGAGATCTTGTGGATTCTTTGCGTGAAGTAAAAATACATGGCCTCCTTTCAAGGCGGGATTTCGTTTACTTGTAGGTGGCATGTCCACGAGGGTGAAGCTTGCACTGGAACAAACGAGAAGAGCGACCAGGACTACAAAACATGAAAAACCCTATTTACAAAAGAAGTAGCAAGAACAGTGATACTCATACAAGCTGGCCAGAAATAAAATGAAACGTAAAAGCCGCTTTGCTTGACGGCAAGCACCGTTTTGCATGGTTAGTTTTGGCAAGTAAATATTTAAAAATCAATAATTTACTCTTCATCGATTTTTGTAACAAAAGAACACGTTCTTTCAACAGCTGAAGGTAAATAGTCAATCTTAACACCCTCGCGTTCGAGTTGAATGTGCAACAGCGCGTCGCCCACACAGTCAACAGTGGCTTTCATTTCCAAACATGATTAGGGCAAAAACGGTAGAGATATATGCATAATATTTACATTTAAAAATCTTTCAACTGAGCATCTATATACAGTTATTCTTTCGCGTTCTTTCGCATTGGTGTAGCGAGCATATGTCAAATTGTCTTTTTCACACAATGCAAGTTCTATACCAATTGCAAAATTCACTTAATTCAAAATTAATGCAAAATTCACTCGCCTTGTGAGTGAGTTATCGTGCATAGACAATGCAGTGATCCAAGTATGTCTCTTCGACAGGTGTTGCAATTAAGTGAACAAATCATCGAACGGCCCCACCAGTTCGCGTGACATCAATCACGGGTGTAAGCGTGTAAGACGCCCTTCTTATCATTTTATGGAATGTCTGCTCAAAAATGGCGATGTCGACTTTGATTTCGGTTGAAACAACCTACTATGGCAAAAGGATATTGATTAAAACTTGGACAACGTTTTCATTAGATCTATTGATTTCATTTATGGCCTAACTAAATGTTTTAGGTGGGCAGTTACATTGAACAAAGTTCAAATGAGGGAATTCTCTCCACCGCACTTTTCAGACAAACGGGAAAGCCGATTAGCATCTCAGCTGAAGGCTAAAAACTCCGCCTCAAAAGCGTATGTATATTTAATCGCCAGCTGAGCTGAAATCAAGTCAAGTCAAGTCAATTTTTATGTTAATTCAGGCAAATATGACACGCGGAAAATTAAGATGATTTGCACGGTTTACAGTACAACTGAAGAAAGAAAACTGGATAAAGTACAATACTAGTGTGAAGTTTGGGACACCTAAATAGTTGAGTCGGAACTAATCGAGTGGGTGATCCAAAGAAAATAATTTTATTCTGAGAGGATGCTCGTTGAACAGCAATTTGGTTAAAAGGTATTACTTCGACGGTGAACTGAGTACTTATCATGAAAAAAATACGTATATTGAAGTCAATAAAGCTACTGTCACCATCAACTATAGAGCTTTTTCATGAGTTGCCGAAATCTAAAAAAACGAGCGATTTGCTTTGTATTGAATGGTTTACTAATGCCTACCAGAAGTTAGCTCTGGTGTAACGTATGGCGCGAATACCAGATTATAGGTGGCTTGCATTATAATTTTAGAAAGTGGAAAGGAGTTTGGCGCTGCCACCAGCTAGTTTCATTTAAATTACAAACAAAAACTATATCAATATCTAGTTATTATAGGAAAAGAGTGGGTTAATTTATTTACCAGCCTGCTAGCTTGTTTTTTCGTGGTTGTTTATTTTATTGCTTCCGTTTTAAGGCAGCTTATCCGGCTGTTTTTTCGAAGGGCAATCCGTGTGGGCGTGTCTTTGTTTCTTTTCAGTTTCTTGTATTTTTCAGTTGCTAAGTAAAACACTTACTCGGAAAAAACGCAACGGCCATGCAAACTCCTCCTCATAAATATCTTAAACACCCACAGAAGTGGCGTAACTGACAAAGGTAAATATCTCGATCACTGGGTACAAAAGAATTAAGATGGACCGACTGTTTCTTTTGACTCAGTGGGTTTGACTACCGCCTCGGTTCGAATTGTTTCAAAATTGCCCATTAGCGTCTATAACAAGAAATTAGCGGCACAGCCCTCTTCAAACCTGCCTTCCTTTGATAATGACACGGCTTATTTCTTCCTCTTTAAATATGTAAAAGAGATGGACATTGCTTTGTGCATTTGTGATACTTTGTACAACGATATCTCGATAGTGTATAGTCACTCTGCGGGAACAATTCATAGAATTTAGAGACAGGATTTTTTCCCACCTATCACGCGTTAATGCGCTAAAACTCGTAATGCAGTTTGCATCAGTCTCAGCCCTCGGGGCGGGAATGTTTCTCGAAAGGGGCCCAAAAACAATTCGGGCCATTTAGAGCCATTCATGAACTAAGTTCTTCTTCTTCTTCTTCTATTAACTCATCTTTGCACATGTTTTCATCACATCACATCCTTACCGTCTAAGATACAGCCATGAGAGAGTTTTTAAATACCACCCGAAATGAACCCGAAATGTATCGGCAATTTCGCAAAGGTTCCCCCTGGTTCGAATCATCCGCCTTCGACTTCGGTCAGCCTCTTTATTTTCTTTGTCTTATTTTTATGGATAAGAAACCCCCCTCCCCCCCCCCCCCCGAAAAAGGATCACTGATCCAAGATTACTTGGAAAAGGAACCGAAGACTCCTTTCCCAGAGTAGATCCTGAAGTCTTCCAAGTCATCTTGGATCAGTGATTCTTTTTCAGATAATGCCAAAGAAACGCACCAGTATAATAAGCCATTTTTTAAAAGGGCCCGTTTAAGGAAGAGAAAATAAGATAGCAAATCGTATTTTTAGAGACTTTCGGGATTATTACCCTATGCACCTATTTCATAAATAGAACAGTTTCTAACGAGTAAACATCTCATCAGTAATGATAATTGATCAGTTCTCGTAAAGTAAGGCTCATCTTTAGCGATTTCTCCAGAACTTTAAAGATTCGAAAAGAGATTATTACAGTTTATTTACTGAGGCCATGTTTTTGGATTAATTACGTTGAGGAAGTATTAGGAATTAGAAATGAGAAGTAATATTAAGATGTGCGTCACTAATGCGTTTCGAATGCCCGGAATAGATTAAATGGTTGAGTTAATCCAGAGATGCACATTATTGAAATCTCGTGCATCATGACAAGCTAACTCTGGTTGATGACTTCAGAATAAGATCGCGGCTACAAACTCCTCTGATAGGGAATTGGCAACTGACCGGAAAAAAACATTGTTAAATTATTCGACCATTTTTGGTAAGATCCGCTGCAACCACAATCCTCACCTACCGCTTCAGTAGTCCAATGTTCTAAATTTCACGCACTCTGTTGCTTATCACTTCGATTCAGAAAGGGTACTGAAGCTGAGCACTGGTCTTAAATTGGGTCACCGTGTCACAATAATTGGAGTCCTTATGAAATTCATCATGACAACAGCAAAGCTGAAAGATATCTTTCAAGAAGAGACAGAGTTGACTGTGGAGTATGATGATAATCAAATCATTGATCATTTTCGATTTCTAGGGACTGACAGCTGGGATCATAGCCGGGGTAACCCCTCATGCTCCTCAAATGCAGAACATGCATACAGAACATCCTTACATTCTTCCTCAAATGAATATCTATTGTAGAAGCAATCAAACCCGTAATCACATATGGACCATGCTGAAAGGGAAAAATTATCTTTTTGGTCCGTCAGAGGCTGATTGTAAAAATACCTTCTTCTAATTGGACTACAAAAGTCCAATTGTAGTCCAATTGGACTACAAAAAATGTAATTGTTACAGAAGTACGAATTATTGCTATTAGTGGATATGGATTAATTATCACCCAGGCATAAAAGTAGCCCTGCGACACACTCGCATCCCTTCCATCCAAGCTGATGGAGTTGTGCTCTTAGTACGTTGTTTCCTGTCATTAATATCGGACTACATTCAGCTTGAGCCATGTCAGGAACCCTTGTGACTCGTGGGCGAATTGATGCCTTTCACTTCTTGGAAAATTCCAAACGTGACTTGAGATCAGAAAGAAACAGTAAACTTATTTTGCCACGACTTTGATTCGATGATCTGAGTCTTGAACGAGGAGAACTGATAAAGAAACCTCTGTGTACAAGTGCCTTAATAACTCGTCACAAAGAGCCGGTAACAAAACAACACACAAACACACACACGATCACGTACCAGTTTGAAAAATGCTTAATAATCTTAAGTAAAAGCACAGAGGAGTGTATAAGTATTACCGGTATGTTACAATCGTATTTTATTATTGTAGCTCTTTCCCGGAAACATTTCATTGTTTGCACGTAACAAAAAATGCACTAGCTAGTCTGTCAGCGCTAACCCACAGGTGAAGAGTTTAGTCTAATTACTTTTTAACCGCCTACGTCTAACACCTAATTTATTTCGATGGGGCACAAAGACTTTTAACGGTGACCAAATTGATCTTAGTGACTGGGTTACTCTTAAATCTGACTGGTGAACATCTTGTACATGTAACGGCTACCGGTAGATACCTAAAAGCCTCTCGTCGACTGAATGCTGTAAATGCCAAGTATAGTGTATGAAATCGATAATATTACCAAATTTTAGCTATGCATCTTTTCCAGGTCAAATAATCAAAGATAAAGGTTGGGCCTTTCGAGGTCTCGAGGTCGACATTTTCATTCTTAAGGGCCCGTGCAAACGCTCGCAACATTGTTGGGTCCAACATGTTGCGAGCGTTTGCATACCATGTTGTGTGTTGTTGCGTGTTGTTGCGACTTGTTGGAAGTTGGATGGAGTTTGAAATTGGTCGAACTTCAGAGCCAAAAAGTGCCAACATTTCGATTGTTTCGCAGTCATCGAAGCGTGGTCCAACAATGTTGCGTTCGTTTGCACAGCACATCCAACAATGTTGCGCCCGCGCACGCGCACTACCTGCCACGTATCCACACAAATACATGCAAACAAGAAATCAACCTTTGTATTCTCATCTAAAGACCCAACATGTTGTGACTTGTTGCGAGCGTTTGCATACATCGGCTAACATCGCGCAACAAGGGACAACATTGTTGGGCCCAACAATGTTGCGTGTTGTTGCGAGCGTTTGCACGGGCCTTGATGAAATCTTGCCGTGAGGTTAAAGCAGTTTCAACACTTTCAAAAAATTGTACTTTTATCAAGGGTGAGTCTGAGTGCAACAATGTATCACCAAACAGCTATGCCACGGTTCCACATGGAAAACACCGTTAATGCTCAACAAACTTTAGCTCAAAATTGTTACGTAATAGATTACCATCATCTCAAACACCTTGTATGTTGGCTCAGCGCATCTCAGCAACGAACTCGGTAAACCCATCC
Organism: Montipora foliosa; assembly: GCF_036669935.1. NCBI lineage: Eukaryota > Metazoa > Cnidaria > Anthozoa > Scleractinia > Acroporidae > Montipora > Montipora foliosa. The sequence continues at coordinate 18,571,937 of NC_090870.1, read as the reverse complement.
ATTTATTACTGGAAAGTTCTCAAATAAAATAATAATCTGAACGGGATTCAGAGCTAAGTTTGTGATCTAAACATTTAAGGACGCTCTGAATTCCCTCCCGAGACTGTCTTCAGTAACTTGCATGGCAGATAGTTTGATCGTAGCCGGCTGATCTCCTTCCAGCAATGACAAAAATGGGAGTCATACAGTTCGTTTTAGGAATAGGCTTTGGTAAAGACAGATTATACGGTGCTTTAAGATATGGTGAACTATTGTGTCACAATAATGAGGACATCTTGTTGGGTAGTCACAGTAATTGATATTTCATGCATGTGGTACTATCACATTGCCGTTACGTAAACAGTGTTGTAGAGTCAATTCTTGTAATGCGGGGCTCTTTTGAAATTGTTTAAATTGGTTTGAGCCACCTTAACTGTTTTCGTTTGAATAAAGAGAACTTAACTAATTCGAAACCTTCAAAAAAGGTTTGTTTTATGTTTGGTATTCATCCTCCGACTGATTAGGAAAAGGAAACGTCTTTCATGAATAAGGGTCAGTCACACCCAGGAACACGAGATGTTGAGTTGACCCGCTTCCGGGAGTTTCATATGCAAGTCATCTAAGCAGAAGTCATCGCATTTTCCAAGAAAAAACGTGAGACTGAACCCAGACCAAAGTGCAGCCACTCCATCCGAAAATAAATTGCTGTCAAAAAATCTGGGCTGTTTTTCTTTTTCGATTTTTGATCTGTTTGAGAACTTTTCCCATGATGAGTACATGAACAACTTCAGGAATAACTAATATACCAATCAACAAATTGAATCAACTTTTCTAATCTACTAAGCGACACTTCACACAACAATAACTGTTGTTACCAGTTAAGAGGTTTATACTGCGCTATCGCCATTAACACATTTCCTCTGTGACAAGTATCTCATTTCAACCTCATTTCCATTTGCGGATCACTAAACATTCACCTGTTATCGGTTTTGTGTGCATTTGGCTCCGCTTGGAGATCGTGTCATTAGTTTCAGTGTCATCAACGAATTCTTTTTAAGGGTTGAGCAGCTATATTCTTTTTGTTTGCGCCGTTAAATGTATTTTACTGCAATATTTGTAGCAGCAGTCAATGCAAAGAACTATTTTAATGGTGGAAAGTTAGTCCACGCAATTTAAACGCGGCATACAGGAAGTAGAAAAAAACATCATAAGTGGTCGATTTATAAGCTCTTCGCCTTGAGACTTGAAAGGATTCCACGGTTTTTTAATGGGAATCACTTTACTATTATGAAACTTAACACGATGTATCAAAGTCGGGGAAAAATGACACTCACCCTATGGCTTTCTACCCGGATGGCCTGTGCATGGTCACTAGCACAACATTTTCTTTACACCGGAAGAGCAACAGAAAGTCGTTTCACGAAATTCTATCGTTCGACCGACCCATCGCGCATAAAAAGAGCTGATTGCCTTCACGAATATAGAAAAGTTTACATTGCCTAGGGGAAAAAAGGGCACAACAACAATTGACGTGAATAATAACAAAATACGGCACATCCGATCCCTCATTTAGAGGAACGATGAAACAAGAAACACGCTGCTTTGTTACTCGTTGCCTGACCACTATGATATAGTTTATTCGCGTTCGCCATTTTCTAGTTCGTTACAGTAAAAGAGACTCTGTTCGCCGTCTATCTCATGAAATTTGCAATGCTGTCAAGAATAAGTAAATGTTATGAAATCTGAGTAGGAATTTAATCAATGATGTACACTAGTTTGTTATGACGAATCTACTTAGTAAAAGTTATCATCACATTGATGCGAGGAAAGTTCATAGCAGCAAAGAAAGTGAATTATGTTTTCCATCCAGTGGCCTAAGCTTTCTTTTCCTTTTTCAGTCGGATCCGTTTATCATGACGGTCACAATAGCAGGTTTATAAGATTTAGTAAATCGCTGACGAATTCCTTCAACCTTTACATTCGCCCTATATGTTTACAGAGGCAGTTATATACCTAAATACTAACATTGCAAAGTTTGTTTTGACAGAAAAGCACGACGTGACTTGGTCTGACTTCTATGTGGAGACGTGAGTTGCGTTTCGCAATCGTTTACCTATATCAGTCAAAACACTGACGTGAGCTGATTACGCTTAATACCCAGTGTTGTTCTTCCGACTGACAAGAGCTCGACAGATCTTCATGATTTCCTACTTTAACATTTAAAAGTTTGAATACAAAAACCATTTGCCTCAGCCTTATGTAAACTTGATAACCCCTTGTAAGCTTTCGTTTATTTACAGAAAGTTCTGATGACAACCAAACGCTTCTTGTTTTGTCGAAATGTTTTAGGAAAAAAATTCTGAGAAGTATGTTTTACCGTGTGGTTCGAGTCAGTCGGGGATGCACCGAGGCTAGGCCTTACAACTTCAACAGGTTCCACATACATGTATTAACCTCTTGTTGATCAACGTCCCATTGAATTTTATTATGAAAACCAATTATTGACCCCATCTTAGTCACTTTTGGGTAAATGTAATTTTAGCGACCTCAACTTAGTCACTTTCTGTTAATGAACAAACCTTACATATAGCGGGGATTTAACACAGCTGTCGGGACGGCTTCAAAACGAACGTAACTGTTCTCAAACTCTGGACTTACCACTTAACAGGTTCCAAATAAGTTTTTCTCCGTTCGGCGCAAGCGACAAATAAATCTCTTTATTTAATGTGACACTAGAAAAATGAAGCGCTACGGATTAAAGGACAAGTTGGAACGCCTTGCTTGAATCAATAACCTCACCCTTTCATTACATCTCCTGGGCAAAAACTATTGAAAGACGTATGCTTATTACATATATTAAGAACACTATAAATACTGTTCTGATAGCATAAAAAACACGCCGGTTCTTAAGAGCCAAGTAGCGGCTTACTTAAAAATTTAAAAGTGTTTTCAAAATTGGAATAAGGTAGTACTTGTAAACAAAATAGCGTTTTAGAAACAACCTCAACATTTTCAGCAGTCTTACTTCTTCTTCAGTTTATTTTCTTAATTTTTTCCAATTCCCTTTTAAGTTCCGTCAGTTCCTCTAGAAAACGTCTTCCATTTTATTCTTTTAATTACCTGTGACCAATAAAGGGACAAAAAATAAAGAAGCAACCGTCTTAAAACGGCGATTTCGCAGTAGCATTTTCTCATGTGTTGAAAATATTTAAATTGTCATTTATTTCGACTACGACTAGGAAATGTTCAAATGGAACCGTAAGATGCGCCCTTACTTTTCTTTACACGAAAAGGAGCCTCTTACCATTATTTAGGGTAATGGCTCCTAACACGAATCATTTTCAACAAGCAAATATTTTTAAATGAATTATTTACTCTTCATTTCCTTTTAACAATAAAAGACCTTCGTAGGTTCTTTCGTCAGCTGCAGCTAAATTTCAAATGTAAACACCATCATATCAGTAACCTTATTTTATTTTATTTTTTTTTTTTGGTTTGTTTTCAAGTGTCTTTCCAGACGAACGTGCAACGGCGTCCATAAGGAGAACAAATTTGTTTCCGAGAATTTGTTTAACCTCACGTGAACCAAAGCGAAAGCTTAACGACTATCTGAGATCTTTTTACTGATTTTGCAGGGAGAGATGCTGAATAGTCGATGTTAAACACAGTTTGACTATCATATTACAATACTGTCTCCCCATAAACTTATAAATACAACAAAATTGTTTTAATGACTTCCTCTTTTCAGACCAATTTAAAGATATCGTATTCTATTATAACAGGTACCTTTAAACGCTTTACGAATAAATTTCAACTCAAAAAATCCAGTTATATAAGTGCATCTACTTGACAGGTGTCACAAAGAACGTAACATTGCAACTGCTCAACCAGTAAAGTCGACACCAGTCATGTGTTTCATAACTTCGTCATCTGGATTTCATTTGCATTCTACGCGATTGGGGCTGAAGCATATTGCCCAGGGCGCTTTTATAAAAATATCGATTTTTTTCTGAAAAAAATAAATCGAGGTAAATGAGGTAAATCGAGGTCCACAAGTCATGATGTTCAAATTCTGCCAACTGGAAGCTACCAGAAACACTTAATACATGTTGCTTTTCCTCTTGCCTCTGCTTACAACGACATCCGCTGAACCTGAGAAACTCTCGATTAAGATAATTCTTTGAAAGGCGGATAGGGCGTTGTCATCAGACAAGTAGCCATCCAGTCTGCATGCTATGACTTATAAAAATCAATAGTGCAAAACCAAAGATTTAAATAGTTCGCCAAAGAGAGTAATCGGTAGCTGGTTTGTTTACATGAATTGCTTCCTTTGTTACTTCCGTTCTAATTCTAGGCGGCAGCGTTTATCCGGGCGACTTGGTCACAAAATTCGGTAAAAAGGTTGAACAAAGTCAGTGTTTTCTTCAGGAGCCGGGGATATACGATTTTGTCCCGATGTTGTTTCTTTTCAGTGAGAATTGTCTAGGAGGACACGTTTTACTGGGAGGAGCGCACTGTATTTAGTGCTCCATTCATCTGGGTGAATATTCCTTACAACGTAACTTTTATCACCTCAAACCGGGTGCAGTCCGTAGCACCAACGGGATCCTGGGAAAACAGCGAAACATCCATCATTAAAAAATGAAAAGAATAAGATGATTGGAAACAGAAGTTCATGGCCGCAATAAGCTCGTCACAAAGCTTAAAATTAAGCCCATGCCGGGCGAGGAATGCATCAGCTAACACCTAATGTAACCTACAAATTTTTCTCAAGCGTAAGCTATTAACCGTCAATCTGCGGTTAAGCTACAGGATAAGGTTTAAAAGGGCAAAAGACCACGGGTCTTTCAGTTCCGCTCAAGTATTAGTTTTCGTCACTCTAAACCTTAGCCTCCCACGCTTTCAAGATATTTGCTACACATTGCAGGGAAAAATTTTGTGACTTGCAACAAGAATTCTGAGTATAAGAGGAACTCACTTGCTCATTACAAAGGAAACTGACCTAACCTTTACCTTGTCAAGTTTCATATTGTAGGATTTCATAAAACGCATTCAATACCAAAATGACAATATTTTTCTGTAAGTGCAACTTGTTGAAAGATACTTGATAAAATAAGATAATTCTTGACTCGAAACGCACGAGAAAAAAAATGGAGAAAGTTCTGTTCGGGGAACACTCACCTTGCTGATCTTTTATTCAGCGCCGAGTTATGGTTGATTATTTGCACTGACACCCTTTGACTGAAGGAGATTTGCATCCTACAACAAGTTCGTTGCCCTCAGTAGAAGTGTCAATAGCTAGAAATCAATGTGACGAATAAAGAGTTTAACCGGTTCAATGATGCAACCTTGAATACTAGCATCAGTCTTGGTGTGCAGAGTTGGTTGTGTGTCGTTTTAATTCCACTGGATTGACAGTACTATAATCTCATGTCGCCTCTTTTTTTTCTTGAGGAACATCACATCCTTTTTCTTTCAATTTCACCTAAGGCTCACTCAAACACTCTCTTCGATTAGCAACAAAATGGTAGTATTTCGTCAGATTATGATTGTCATGATCAAATTTTTACAAAGACAACGTTTCCAAATGGTCTGGATAGCACAAGTGTTACTAAATATTTTTAAAAATACCACTACACTTTTGAGTTTAAGGAACATGTTTCGATGTTCGTTCCAAGTAGGTAAAATTTAAACGAACCGACAATATTATAGAGAACACAACTGGCATAACGGTAAAAGATTATAAGTGTAATGTTAGACTGACATGACCAACTTGTTTGTTGAGTTCGAGTTTCAACAGCTCAATTTGGAAGCTCTCCTTGATTTTGAGTTGATCGAAAGAAGAGTAGCATTATCAATAATTTTGAAGCAAGAAACACCACAATTATCTTGACAACTTTTAGAAAAACTAAGATGCTTGAAAATATGAGAATTTTTATCCCTGAAAATGTGCTCATTTACACGTGTGTAGAAATGCCTGTTGGTTTTTCACCAGCGTAGCGAGCACCACAACTACCTACTTGTTACGAACATTTAATCTACAAAGAATCATTGTATACGGTTGTATATATATATCCACGATTGTAGAGCACTCTTCGTTCGTTCGTTCACGTTTATATATATATATATATATATATATATATATATATACATACGAATTAGTTAATTTGCGCCTAAGAAATATTAAATATTATTATTATTATTATTATCTTGTAAGAATTTTAATGTTACACTCACTATGGCTGAAACATCGAAACATGTTCCTTAAACTCAAAAGTGTGGTTGTATTTATAAAAATATAAAGAGAACGTTGTTTTAATGCCATTCATATTTTTTTCTTTAATCATTATGATAATCCAAGAAATACATTCGCTTTCCCACCTCAAAACTTGTTCACAGAAGTCAGAGTTGACGTCAATAGAACGAAATCACACATTGGATAACACATTGTTTATTCTTTACCTGACGTGACACCATGCGAGACGTGACATATGATATTTCGCAACGCCGTAATGATGGAAGGCGTGACATGACGTCTTTGCGGTTTTTTGAGAGAACAAATACAAGATCCAAACGTCAACAGATGCGATTTAGGTGTAACTAAACGTAAGAGCAACCATTTTGTGAAACTTTGGGTTAGTTTAACAGGGTAACGTTGTTCTCTTAGTTCATTCAAGGTCAACAAAGTCAAGGTCACTAAATCTTGAAAATAATTCCGTCCGGTGAGATCGTAGGTCCTCAACGGTTTGAAAATTGCCGAAAGCAAAAATTCACTCGCTGCAAGCTTTATGACAGTGTGGGCGAATGTTCGCGCTCCATGGTCCATTCAAACGTCCTGGAATTAATCCAACTTCCTAAGCTGAAAGCACTTTTAAATGTCCCATTGACAATAAAGGAATCAAAATATTTGACATTAAAGGTATTTGATGAGCTAGCTAAATGGCAATCAGATTATCTGTGATAAATTTGTTAGGAAAGTATCGCAAGTTATCGTACGTGATATTTGCCAATTGACAAATAGTTATGCATGTAAACCGTAGTTAGTTCCTTCAAGGTCAACAATATAAAGCCGTGATAATGACAAACATATTTGTTCCCGGCTTCAATCCTACACTTGTTACATTTTGTGGGACGGAAAGACTTACAAACCCAGTGATAAAAGGCAATTTAATTTTCTTTTTAGTAAGATATTTGACTTCCATGAATATCAAATTAGCGAGAGGGTAGCACAGTAGAAAGAACGTCGAAAATAAAAATGTCAACTACTTAAAAGTGCTATCTGCCAGCATACGCGTGCTACAGTTTGATTTTGCGAAGATCGTTTTGAAAACTGTACAGTTAACACATCATGACAGCAAGCGCGGTGTTTGAGATAAAATCAAGTTTCGTTAAGAATTTTCCTTAAATATGCACTCCATCACACGCTCGGGAATTCCGAAGCAGCTTTTGTAAAAGCACGGTAGTAAAAACTGGCGAAAAACCAACGTTAAATAAATTTTATTAGTCAATCACTGGAGCACTAAGTACAAGTAAGAATAACAATCACCCGGAAACCACGCAAGAGTCGGAAACAAAAGCCATATACGTCACCTTTGAGTCCCGTTTGTCAGACACATCAACCGGAAACACCTCCCACACGCTGTCAAATAGTTCGAAGTGCTTAGCTGCAGAACGAATTTAAGGAACGACTTCCTCCATGATCGCTGCAGACATTTGCATGCTCATCCCAAAACATTCAAATTGGAGAAATTATGAGTCTCTTCGCTTTCGATCCCGAACTGGAGCAGAAATTAAACGACATAGACGAGTTTATTAAGGCTCAATGCGGAGATTTATCTGGTGGGTTTGACCAAAGCGAGTGGCTTTTGCCTTCACAAGCCGGGGATGCCCCAGTCCACGCCAGCTCTTGCAACGTTAAAGGTACTTAAGAACGTTTTCTTCATATAAGGCTCTTACGGATATGATAACGGCACGGAAAGGGAAAGAGTATTTGACTGACGTTACCACTATTGAATTTACAACCTCATTTGATGGCGGTTTTCCACCCAACACATAATCTTCTTCTACCACTAACCTTTTGGTTAAGTACGTTCTTGTATACATAACGATCGTGATTGATTGATGACTGTACAATTCACAATCAAACCAAAACATTGAGCCATATTTTGGCTTTTTCTACAGAAGCAAATTTAGTGTCAATTTGAAATGGTTGTGCATGTTTAATTTGTTGACTGAACATTGACGCAACTTTCCCTTTTCGTCTATCTAATAAAATTACAAATAAGCTGCAAAGTCTTGAAATTACACTTCAAGAGAGTTTCACCTGTTACGACATTTTTTCAGGGGCCACAGGTACGTATAGAAATACTCCATAGAAATGCAATTGGTAGTCCACGACTTCTCGACTGGTACGACTATGCTGTTGAACAGATCGTAACATCCATTTCTCAAATGCACGTGCTCATTAACGTCCGGCTAGGTCACTATTTTTCCTCTTGAGAAGCGACCCCAGAAAAAAAATTGATTATAAATAAATTTTTCGCGTGTATTTTGAACCCTGTCTTATGGAATATCGACGGTCATGAAGCTGAGAAATCAGCGGACGGTGTGCGTTGGTGTATACCAAGAATTCACCCGGAGACTTTTGTTCAGGTAAAACCTTTGAAAAGCAACATTCGCTTTATTATGAAATGATTAACGTTTTCGTAAGGTTCGCAAGTGTCGCTGTCAAGAAACTAAAGGTACTGAGTTTCATTAGGGAGTGATCAGTAGAGGTAATTAACCGGGATCCTGTTTCCTTTCCGCTTATAACATGCGAGAGCAACCATGAGAGGACAACACACTGATCCTCGAGTTAAGAGGTGCGAGCTGGCTTTCAAGCACTAACCAAGTACCAATGTAGCAAACGGAGGTTTGCACGTGTGCTCTGGAGTTTTCTTCACTGCTCTAGCTGGATTTTGTTTTGTGGAATCAATGGAGTAAATATTTCGTTATTATGAGCTTTAACCAATTAAATAAGAAGGCTTCGAAACCTCAGGCTAACCTTTAATTAAGTTAAACCAGCTAAAAGTAAACCATTTTCTTTTGAAGTTGAACATAATACAAAAGGTTGCCATGCTTTGTACATGTAGACCATTTAAATTGTAATAGGCTAACAATGACAAAATTATTTATTACCAATTTGCCAAAGAAAAGGTGATATACGAATGTGCGAGAGCTGTTTAATAAGAAACTATCACTGTCTTTTTTCGGTTTTCTTAATTACAAGTGGCCCTAAACATCGATAAAATTCGTTGTTAAATAATTAAGATGGTTTCAGGTTTTTTTTCTGCTCGCTACAAGCTAATATGGATTCAATTTGTCAAATTTAAGTTAGGTAATGGACGTGTGCTTAAACCAACTATTAATTTCTCAATTTAACAAATTTTATTGAATTTGGTTGCTTACGAGATCTGTTTTACCCTGAAAGGAATGTACGTCCTTTCTCTGCTAGAAAAAAAAAATCAGGCCCTGTTTACCATCCAGTCAAAAATATAGGAATAAACAAGAAATGAAAGGTTCATTCATGCTGCGTTCAGATTTATTTTCCTGGAGAAGCTGGTGAAAATGCGTGGGGACGTTTCAGGCGTCCTTTTACGGGCTGTCCAATATGTAATAGCTGTTTAACAGATGTGCTGGATCACTAGGCTATTTAACATAGGAATAAAAGATAAAATTGCAGATCAAAACTGGTTAAAGAGACGATTAATCAATTTAATGTCGAAGCATTTCAGATAAATCGGGTTTATCAGTCAGGCAGAATTAGAACTGACAAGAACAAGAAAGATGTTCTTCACAGAAGCAATAAAAACAGTTATTTGTTAGCGTTATTTACTAAGAAACGAGGAACTAACTAACAAAATGTCACCTCTGGGATCACTCTTATATACTATCTACTTATTACATTAATAGGAAAGTAGTCATGGTCGCAATTACAGAGTAGAACAGTGATAAATGCAAAATATGTTTCGAAACGCATAACCTCTTGTGAATTAAAGTCAACGTTCTCTCGTTTGAACTTGAAGAAAGGTAACGAGTTCCAAACGACGATGAAGAATACGGTAATAACTGAAAAGAAGAGGACCCCACAAGATATCTTTGCATAAAAATTGAAGCTAGACTTTGAGAGATAAAAGGTGATCTGTTTATTTCCTGGAAGCCGAAGAGGGCCGAGAAATAGAATGAAAACCACCAGCAATTCATGAACGAATACTGCTATGGTTAACATTAAAAAATGATCATAAAAGCTAACCTTAACATTGCCTTTATCATCTATCATCCATCAGCTAAAAAGATTAGCTGGTGGTGGTTATGCAGTTTAGGTCCAGCCTTCACTAAAAGAGCTGTGCAATTAATACATCGCTTTTTGCCTAAGAACTTCAATCACAGAATCGTTGACAAAGAAAAAAAGTAACTTAGCCATTTGAAATTCAACCATGGGTTCCATGACAACATGCACATATAGATCACTAAGCTCCTATCTCAAAATGCTTTTTAGCTAGACATATTTGCCTAGCGCCGAAAAGATATGGTTTCGTATTAGAATGCAGTGTAAAAAATGTCAGGAAGGGTATAAGTTTTAAATGAATCCTTTTTAATCTAAAGTAGAAAGGTGTTTCTTTGCATTCAAAGGGGGCTACATAAATTCGAGGTGTTCTTTTCATAAATAATCATTAGGTTCGTATTTAATTTTGACAAAAAATAGCCTTTTTAGAATTCTGCTTTGAGGATTAGAATGGCAAACTATGAGCTACGCACATCGGTAACGTTTATTTAAAAAAAACCATGAGGTTGACCGTTCTGATCACTATATGTTCATTAGAGCTGAAGCCGAAAATGGTTCTTTGTTCCTAGATGGTAGATAAAAGTTGAATTTGATAAATGTCGGTTTAACTTGGCCATCGCAAGTCGTGAAGGGGAAAGAAACAAGAATGAGCAATTTGCCGGAGTGAATTTCATTATTCTCACGGCTATCCACATAAATCACTAAATTTGTACATGGTTTTCGAAATAACTCAACCATTCCTAGAAGTACGAAAATAAAGGCATGGATTTAGATAGCATCTGCGCGCAATTTTTTGTGTTTTTTGTTTTGTTTTTTCAAAACATTCATAATATGCTTGTTTTCATTCAAGTGTTTCAATGTGGCCGGCGGCAATTATCCAGAAAAAAATCTTGGAATGTTAAAAAAGCAGTTGAGTCCTTCCTTCAAATGTCCTTTCCTAGTTGCAAGATTATTATCCTATGTGTTTTCAAGTGATCATACAAATAACTTACTTTGAAAGTGCTCGGCCCAACCGATAACTGACTAGGACTCACGGGTCCATAACGTTCTGGGAACGGACCAGACTAAGTTAGCTTGCAGAATAGGGTCTTATGGACAATGACCATGGAATAGCGATAGCCATAACATCATTACAAAGGGCTACATCGTCAAGAGCGAGTTATCGGCAGCATCTGGTGTAAAGGGTACTTTGTTAAGGTACATTTTCAATCTTGGACTATTATCGAGACAATAGAAAGCTAGAGAATAATCGAATTGTGTCTAGTAACAAGGGAAGTATGGTCAAGTCATCGGAAGGATTTATAGTCAGTTTGTATGCTGACTGTCGGCAAGTGGCAAGCCTTTTTCCCGTGAAAGAAGATCTAGCGTTTGCATGATCCTCAATTTCGTTTTATGTCCTTTTTCGATAAGTTAAAGAGTTTTGTATCACTTATGGTTATTCCATAAACCAGATTAGAAAACAGATTAGAAAGGTTTTTATAATAGAAAGGGAATAACGAGTCATTATAACATTATGACCAATGGGTCATAACGCAATGTCCTCAGTGAATTATGCGAAAACCGCGTTCTGAGCAGAAAACAGTTTTCGCCCACACTAGAAGGACAAAAACAGAAGCAGCTGAGTCAGATGCATCGATGATAATGCAGGTACTGTATCAGATACCCACATATATAGAAATTTCTTTTTCTTTTGCAATGTTTTTTTCTCGTATTTAACTCAAAATCTAAAAAAAATACATTGCTTTCTTGTCCATATCGTCATATTGCAGAAGACAACATAACGCTGACTGGTTTTTCCCGCGTCATGCCACCGCCTACAAAGAAAAATTTGAGAATATTCCGAGCGCTCAAAATAACCTTTCTGACAAAGAAGATAACAGGAAATAATTGGTTAGAAAGAAATTGCTAAAGAATATAAACCGGTTCAGTCACGTACAAAGCGGAGCGGAACTTAATGGCTGGCTGCCTGTTGTCTGGATACACGAGGTTAATACAATCATTAATATTGCTTTTGTAACTCCATCTCATGATTTGAATATGCTCTGCCGATTTGCGACCCTTTTGTTAGAATATTCAGTCGATCGAATAATCAGGGATGAGTGAGGTAGGATGATCAACAAAGCAATCAGTGGCTCCTTTCTAACCAAACGGATACAGTGAACCAAAACACTAACTCGGTATTTGTCAGCAGTGCTGCATTTTCATCTATACGATTCCAATGCGATTCGCTTGATTTCTAGTGAGGTTTCGTTTTCTTAAGATAAAGTTTTGGCCATATCCTTCAGTCTAGCTTTATTGCCAGTGACACAGCAGTCAACTTTGCTCTTCTATTTTGGTAACAGGGGAAACGAAAATACACAATTCCCCAAATCCATAATTGGTACAAACTTTACAAAAAGGACGACCATCTGCAGATTCACTATCACTGAAGCCTCAGTTTAGCGCTCCGTGACATCTTGGTCGACAGTAGACAAGTCCTTATCGATCGTCTTAAAACCACATTTCGTGTCATACCTTTAATTCCCCAGCTTATAGTTCCCACTCTTAGTTATGGGTACCGTAAATATATTTCGATATTTTGTGGAGGAGATTTTCTGCTAACGTTTTGCTGTGTAATTAAGTTTATATGCTGGGCAAAGAAAAACTAGGGCATGATATCGATGCTGTTTAAACTTTTACTTGATGCTTAAAGACCTCATGAACTAAGTCAGTTCTTTATTCCCAAGTAGCTGAGTCAGTTTTATCAGAGTCTTGTGGTGCTACAACAGAGGACCTTATTGATTCACGTGCAACAGGAGACCCAGGGCCTGAAGTAAAGGTTCAAATAATGAATCTGGTAGACGACTATGACAACAGGACGACAAAGTCAGCTGGGAGATTATATGGATATCGAATGGGATCTGCTGAAGTAACTATCGTTGCCCGCGCAGAGGAGGAAATTAAAAGAATTCGAGTCTATATTCAACCGTGTCCTGAAACAACAGCTAAAACAGCGGATACAACAGGTAAACACAACGGTACTCGATTTAGCTCGTATTAAACATGTTTGTCCACCGTTACAGGCGGAACGATCAATCGTGCCCCATAACAGTCTTGGACAATCCTGGGATGAGTGCAAGCGATTGTTACAATGGCCGATCGCCACTTAATCTAACAATATTGGCCTAAGGGACGAGATTTGCTT